>NC_045438.1:103337833-103475318 GCF_002776525.5 Piliocolobus tephrosceles | reverse complement strand
TTTCTTTCTTTCTTTCTTTCTTTCTTTCTTTCTTTCTTTCTTTCTTTTCTTTTCTTTTCTTTTCTTTTCTTTTCTTTTTCAGACAGAGTTTTGCTCTTCTCACCCAGGTTGGAGTGCAGTGGTGCAATCTCAGCTCACTGCAACCCCCACCTCCTGGGTTCAAGCAATTCTCCTGCCTCGGCCTCCTGAGTATCTGAGATTACAGGCATGCACCACCATACCTGGCCAATTTTGTATTTTTAGTGGAGATGGGGTTTCACCATGTTGGCCAGGCTGATCTCCAACTCCTGACCTCAGGTGATCCGCCTGCCTCGGCCTCCCAAAGTGCTGGGATTATAGGCATGAGCCACTGCACCTGGCCAGTTGTGGTAGAATATTCTTGAAATATGAAGGCATACATTAGCAAGACTAAGAAGTACATAGACTGAATCAAGGCAAATGTTTGAAATGAGAAGGTGGGTCCAGTTGGTGTACACTCTGGAGTGTCAAGCTGAGATGTTGTGGTTAAGTTCAAGAGGCGATGTTGTAAATTCTTGCTCCACAGAGTGTAGGCATGTACATTACATATTTGATTAATTGTTTGATTGATAAAAAGTTTTTTTATGGGTAAATCTGGTATACACTTGTGAGATATTTTAGTGATGGGAGTAATTGTAAGCAAACTTACTTCAAATATTCAAGCAGACCTTGGGTCATAGAAGAATGGGGTCAGCTTTGAAAATCATTAAGAGACGACTGAGGGAAAGTGAAGGAGTTTGTTCTGTTTTAACATAACAAGCACTTGAGGTAGGGTACATGAAGCAGAGGTACCTGTGGAAGATGTTAATGACATGAGACTGAACATAGGACACCACATCATCAGCATTTCCATCAAAAACAAGAAGAGCTGCTACAGAAAAGGTACCACTCTAGGTGATAGGGATAGTGTGGTATAATACACTATCCATGATTTTCAGGGAGAACAGAATTCATATACAAGAATATCAATGAATATGTAAGACTTAACTTGCCAAGTAAGTGTCAAATGTGGGCACCTATTCTCCACAGGAGATTGATTAGAAAGTCCATCGGACAAAATTGGACTTCAGATGAGCCTTTAAGGAAAGTGGAAAAAGGGAAGAGAGGAAATTATCTAAGTCTCTTGGGCATCTGCAAATAGCTAAGGCCACAAGAATTAAGTCGCAAAGTAGTAGGTCATCAGATTGACAAGGGAGGCGAAATAATTTTGAATTCATCTCTCTGGCAAAGGATGCCTATGGAAGATTTCTGAACATAAGACTGATGTGAAAAGAGTTATTTTGGGGAATCACGGTCAAGTTTGCACTATGTGACAGGAAGGTAGAAACTAGGGGCCGTCAGGGGAGCTACTGCATCATTATAATATTCTAGGTGGGTTCTTAAGTAGAGAGGAGCAAGTAATGGGAACATGAAGAATGTGACAGATTGAGAGGTGTCATAAAAATAATGTCAGTAACTGACTGGAACTGAGAGAGGCAAAAGTAAAGAAAAATTACTTTTTCCTAACCTGTTTGTTTTTGTGACATTGACAAAAATAAAGCAGCCTGGTGCTGGTTGGGGCCACTGGGTGTATTTGCAGGACACCGTGACCAATTTGGTTTGAGGTCCTGGAAGAACACCCAGTTGAAATTTTCTTTCTAAACTATTGATATGCAATTTTTGAAGGCACAAAGTCATTTTAAAATGGAATTTTAGAAATTAAATCATTTGAAATAGTAGGACATGGGGATCTAGAAAGGATGTATTATCCGTCTGAGGTAACAGCTGGAAATATGAAGTGAATATAAATCCAGAATGTGAGTTCTATAAGAGAGTGGGTCTCTATGGAGAGAACTTAGTGCTACATTGTGATTTGGGTCCCTCATTTAGTTAGCAAGCAAGATTAACTTTTCTCCAAAGTCAAAGATTAAATCTAAGGATAAAAAATGTAGAAACTACTTTCAACTACGATGCATATTTGATCCTCATGTTTATCATGAGTTAGGCAGGATAGTGTTATTCCCCTGTTAGATTAGGAAAATTAGACTTTTGTTAGTCTCTGAACACTTTCTTTTCATGCCAGGCCTCTGGTCATAGCAGGGCAATTTTAGAGACCAAGAAGTCAGAGGGGCAGGGAGTTTCTATAAAGGCGATCACCAAGTATAACCGAAAATCAAAAATAAAGAAGATAAGCTTCCCTCTCTCTTGTTTACAATCATAGCATGCTGTGCTTATATCTACTACACCATTAATAGCTTTGCCTTTTCATTGTTTCCTTTATGCTGGTGGACTCTGAAAACACACATTGTATATTATTTGTATTATTTTCTTGTTAGCATTTAACATAGTATCTGATAGGTGGTCAGTATATTTGTATTGAATGCTCACTACCAGATATTCATCCAGGAGAATTGGGAACAAGAAGTGTGTAAAATACAAAATGTAGATTCTGAGTTCAGAAACTCATAAACGAAGTCTAGATGAGACTCCCTCCATTTAATATGAGCACTTACATGTGGGAGTCATGTGTGGAGAACGAGGAAATTAAAAAAAAAAAAAACATTAGAAAAGTTAAAGATATCAACATCTATGCTCTCACTGAGAATTGAGAGAAGACTGAAGTCCGACCCTTGCACAATATTCTGAAGTGACAGGGCTGTGGGATGAAAAAGGAAGCCATGGGGGGAATTCTTGAGCAAGGACACTCAGCCAGATGGACAAGCAATGCTGTTGTTAGAGGAATACTAGACAAGCCAAATATAACGGTGTCAAATGGAAGGAATATACTGAGAACATAGGATGGGTGCATGCCTGCATAAATTTGTGTTTGCATGTGCGACCACATATGCTTGTGGTTGAGCGAATCTATAAACGCAACTTCATTTAGGCACAAACTAATGGAAGCAGAAGCCAGTTCAAAGGCATTAATGAAAGTGGAGCTGAGAGTCCTGGAATAGCTTCAGGGATGAGCAACAGGATCAAATACATTTTGAGAAGAGAGGATTATCTTCCCTCCAGATTACTTATAGATATGATTGTTTAAAGACATAAAGGAAGGAGCTAGGCAAATAAAACAGTAAATATGCTGAC
The DNA here is from genome assembly GCF_002776525.5 of Piliocolobus tephrosceles. Classification (NCBI taxonomy): domain Eukaryota; kingdom Metazoa; phylum Chordata; class Mammalia; order Primates; family Cercopithecidae; genus Piliocolobus; species Piliocolobus tephrosceles. The sequence goes on along the minus strand of NC_045438.1, from coordinate 103,472,231 downwards.
ATTGATGAAGATGATAAGTGAAAGGACCCCTCTCCCCAGAAGAGGTGGTGGTGGGGGTGTCCGGTGTCTGGACAGTTTTGACCTGACTGAGCAGGAAGAAGTGCCTCTATTTTTGGACATTAGAGAGAAGGATAAGAGGGTGGATTCTGAAGTGAAGGGCAGTGCTGTGAGTGTGCTCACAATCAATTTGATGGTTCGTCTGGATTTTTCTTGGGGAATTAGGAGGTAAGGCCACCTGCCAAGAATGAAGTTGACATAGACCTGAAAAAAAAAGAAAGGTCAGTTGAGAATAGTCACTCCATGGAAGGTGAACAATACAAATGAATAAAGATGATGAGAGTTTGAAGGGAGTCAGAAATCAACCCAGGGAACTGTAACATTCTGTATTTGAAGGAAGCAGGGAAGAAACCACAAAATGGTGAAGATTCAAAGTATTTATGACAGAAGATAGAGGAGCAAGAACTGAAGGCTTTGGGTGCCAGGAAGTGGAGAGTCTCAAACATGGGAGAAATATTTTCTTAGGAATTTACTCGGGACATTTGCTTTGTAAAATTGCATGTAAGACTTCATATTTTCTGATTAATAGTGTTTTGTTGTTTTATCTCAACCATCTTTGAAGACATGGTACATTTGTCTAGCTTTAAACACAATACATTTTTTCCAAAATGAGCATATTTAAGGAAGATAATTCTTAGGTAGCGTACAAATGCTTCTACCTTTTTCCAGGTCCTATTAAGAAGAACTTTTAGAAAACATTGATATATGTGCTCTCTAAGTCTAGAGTTTTGATTAATGGGCACGTTGGCATGTTTCTGCTTCCTTCACCTGATAGCTAACTCGGCTCTGGGAAATTTCTTCAGGTCAAATTAAGGGTAGAGGACAAGAGTATAATGCCCCAGGAGACGGCTGTATATAACTTCCATTTGAATGTCACCAATGAAAAAATTGCCTTAGTTTAATTTAAAGCATTTGCTTAAGAAGAGAGTAACTTTATAATTGAATAACACTGCTTCCTTCCTATCAACCCCATGGGTATAAGAGTTAAGAACTAAAACAATTTAATAAGATAATATTTCAAGCGCATACCGTTCTTCCTTTTTCATGCACAGAGCACTTTAAATCCAAGGGGGAATTTTGTGTGCACAGGCAATATAAAAAGCTAGGCTTGTGGAAGAAAGTGGTTGCCTATATCCAAATGCATAGTATGAAATAGAAGCATGGCTTCTTATTTTTGAAAATCTGTGTGATAAAATGGCAATGGATTATTTTCCTGTAGTGCAGGTGCTCACTTTACTGCTGGCTATATTCAATACCAAAAAAAAAAAAAAAAAAAAAGATGCAGTACATGCCTGGGCTTCCTGTGCCACACAGAGACCAGATGGGAGCTCGGGGTTGTTTTGTTTATCACACGGCCTCCAATGTTGGAGAAAGGTGCCGCGAGGAACACAGACTATTTAGTTCCAAAACTCTTGGTATTCTAATAGCTGCAGTTATACTGACTGCTTCTGCACAGAATACATTTTTACATTTATGGAGTGATTAAAATTGTTTCTGTACAGTGTTTCCCCCAGTGTGATAATGGACATTTAATCACATAACATGTGCCTTCCATTTGTGAAATATCATGTAACATTCAGCGGTGTTGGCAGTGCTGTTACCAGATTCATTTCTCTTGTCTGTGGCACTTCTTCACATCCTCTAAATAGTGGTTACACATCTTTCAGATCTTCTCAAATCCTCATACTCTCTATTCCACACTCCTGCATTTCTTTTCTCTGAAAAATTAGAAACCATTTGTTGATAATTACTTCAACTTCCCTCCAATTTGGTTATAAATTTCCTTTATTCATCTCTCCTGTTGTGTTCTGTTCTCTATCAGGAGCACTCAACTCCTTCCTGAGCATAACCTTTTTTGACCAGGTCTCTGTCCTGCATTTAATGTCCCGGTTTTCCACCTGTCCAGATATGTGAAAATCATGTCCCCTAAAATCATGTCTTCCCTATTGCTGTGTTTTGCTCACCAGCTAATACTACCCTCAATTTTATATGGATTAGCCATCTGTTGGTACTTTGAAAAAAGAGATTGATTTAATTTTTGGACATTGTGCTTTTTTCGCTAAACATAACCTCTGAAGTCAGTGTCTAAATCATGGCAGTTCCCTTTTCACAACCTTATTTGTCTGACTTTTAGTTTAAGATTCATTTTCTACGAGACTATTGATCTAATAATCAAATGCGTTTACCTTCCATTTTTATTGTTTTGTTCAACTTATCTACCAGTGCTTTTAATGACAGTTTCATTTCTTTAGTGCTGTGTCCCTTTATTTCCTATGTCTCCTGAAATTTCCTTTTCACTTTCTTATAATTCTTTTTCTGCAAGTCCCAAAGATGCTTGAGACTTTTATGGCATAATAAGCAAAACAGGAAAAAAAAATTAAAACCTTACTTTAGTCTTGCTTTTCTCTCTCAAAATAATACCCATATCTTATTGTGTCCCTAGAAAACTCCTGAGGGCTTACCACCAATGTTTCAGCCCCTTGCAGTCTGACTTCTATAGTTACCACTATGAAAGCTGTTCTCTAACATTACCATTGACCTTTTAAATTACTGATTTCAGTATCTATTCACAGCATTTATGCAACTTATTGCTTGGTTCTACTTGAAGCTTTGATCAGAAACTCCTTATTACATCCTCTTGCCTTTTAGAGTGTGTCCCTTCTCTGTTGCTAATGGGAAGCGCCACAGTGAAAGTCTGAATGTATCAGCTAGGAAGCCTTACAGACCTACCTTCCTGTTGTGGCCTCTGATAGGATATAACCCTAGGGGAGCTGTTTAATTCTTTTAAGGCTCATTTATTCATCTATGGGAGACAAATTCTCCTCACAAATTTGCTGTTAAGATTAGAGGTAATGAATATTAATGTTTAACGCATTTTTGGTACATATGAAGAGCACAATAAACACAGCTACGCAAGTGTCTAATATCACTGACTCCACTATCACCACTATCATCCCATCACCATGGCCATTACCATCACTCACCACCATAATCATTATCATTTTGGATCTTCAAGGTTGTCTCTAGTCCTGTTTTTATTATTTCTAGTTCTACCGTGTCTGTTTCCGTTAACAGTAAGAAGACAACTCTAACAGTATCGACAAAGTTTCATTGTATCCCTTTCTTTGTAAAAATTTCCAGTTGTACTGCATTTCCTCCTAATATGTCATTTATGTCATCTATGATTTTGTCTTATCTTCTAATTATTCCCCCATGTGTCCTATGGTTAAGTCCCAGGATATCACATACATTCACATTTCTTCATCATAGTTATTTGCCAATGCAGAAAAATGTTCTATACATATGCGGTCCAGCTGAATTATTGTCTCCTTCTTGAAGTCATTTTTATAGCCCCGTAGTTGAAATGAATGATTAAACATTCCTCCCATGGTGCCCATTAAGCACTTTTTATAGCATATGGCATTTATGTTGTTCAGCTTTGTAGTATAACAAATTGCTTATATGTCTGTATGACCACCCTTCTCCCAATCCTAAAAACTGCTTTAGGGTAACTACATTGTCTCATTCCTTTTTGAATTACAACCAGCTTTGTTCCTCAAAAGGGTGATTCCCGAGACTGGCAGTTTTATACATACATGCATACAAACACACACAATTTCAAGAGCACTTAAATCTAGCAGGTGCCCAGAATACGAAGTGGTAGGTCATGAACTCTAGAGGGCTTGAAAAGCCTTGAAAGATCACCTCATCAGAAGAGGCTACCCATGATAAAGTATTTTAAAGCAAACAACCTCCCTTGATAATCTCATTGTTTATGAGAAAATAGTAGATATTAATTATAGAAGAGAGAGGATATTTAAATATGTTTTAATGGTTTGTGGCCTATTTATTACTATATACAGTGCATACATAGCCATTCACTACCAATAAAAAGCATTTATTTTCCCATGTATTTGAGGCAAATGAAAAGAGAAAATAATCAATGTATTCCAAATTATTTAAACGAATTTGCTATTCATTTATCAGTTCAAAAGCATTTACATAGTTTTGTGAACTTTTTTCTTTTAAATATTTTATTCAGTTCTTGAAAGATTATTTTACATATATTGCCTAACAAAATATGTGTTTCTCACTGATTATATCTTTGTTTATTCTTTTGTTTTAGTTCACTATTAATTCCTGTCTTGGTCTCTTTATTTTTAATACAGATGCTATGTGTATAACTTTAAACCATTACATTTCTTATTCTAGAAATTTCTCTTACATTCTCACATGGTCTGATTTTATATAAAATTGAGGTCACGTATTCTTTATATCAAATTAGTTCTTTTTTATGCAAGATAATAAAAGTTTCATTGATGTGAATGTTTCTTATACTCAAAACTTAAATATAGAATATTTATTGTGTTAATGAAAACATTTCCAATATGTAAAAAGGAAATTTTCTTTCCAAAACAACAAACTAAACTAAGCCAATTGAGAGGTAAAAAATGAAAACTATAGATGAAGAAAATGGATGTTAATAGCATAAATTATTTCATTGGCATTACCATATATTGTAAAATTTGACCTAACAAAATCTCATAGGTTTTTATTCATTAAATAAAATAATATCTTAATTGTTTGAAGTTATTTTAGTTCAATTTGGGTATGATACTATATTTTTGGTTTTATTCTAGCCAGTGTGCCCTTAACTTGGAAAATTACATTTAATTACATAATTTGCTAGTTTGGCCTGTTATTTCCTTTATATCTTAAAAGCATAAGCAGATACAAGCAATTCAGTACTTCTGATCATTGTATAATTTACATTATGGTCAGCATTGTATAATGAAAATCACTTACTCATTGCAAATGATGGTAATTCCTTATGGCATCAAAGATGGAGGTAAACATTTAGAATATGAGTTATTTCTGAAAATGACACACACACATACACACAACTCAAGGACATTTCTCCCCTAGGAGTGGTTGTCATACACTTCAGTAATGGATATTAAATTTCTAGTAGCTAGTTGGATAGAACTTTTCCTATCAGAGAAGCTAAAATTCATTAAAAACTAATTAGAAATGTATAGGAGGTTTAATTTTCCATGTTAAGCCTTATTAAAGTGAGATAAGTAATTCATAAAGTATCAAAGGAGTGCTCTGGTCAAAACCAAATAAAATGATGTTACCAAGTATTGTTTCCTGATAACTCACAGAAGCTATGAAAACAAGACAAGGCAAAAACTCAAGTTCAACTCATCTTGCTTTTTGTCAGAGGAAAACAACAAACATAATGTCTACACAACTCTATTAAATGGTGGCTCCTGGCAAAGATTCTATGAAGTAGCAGCTGTCCACGCAGGTGGACTGCGTCCCTTTTAGTATTCTAGCTGGAGAAAATCATGCCATTTGCCGGAATACATTTACCCTCAGCAAAACGTCACTGGGTATGAATTCTAGCTAGATTCAATGTCCAATTACTGAGCCCACCACAGGACACTATAATAGCTGCATGTCCAGTTCTCTGCATAAATTTGTCAGCTGCATTCAATGTGCAATTTAGATATACGGCATATAGTGGAAACCAAAAGGAAATATTCAAATACTATAATTTTTCCTTTCGCTAAACTTATAATTTCTAAAATACTTTGGTATCATTTTTAATGTTGTCTTCCAGCTAAATGGTTTGGGTTATTTCCATGCTGGAAAAATTAAGTTGATTCTGTTGACATCTTTCCTGCTGCCTCCTACAGCGGATGTTCTCACTCCTCCTTGGTGATCCTAAGAAACAGGACAGCTGCTGACAGTAGTAAACAGCAATACAATTCCTGCAGTGCCAGTTCAGATCACATGCCCTGTTAAGGCAGGAACTCCCCACCTCCAAGTCTGCAGGTGAGAGGCAGCAAGGAGAGAGGGAGAAATAATAGACAGTAGGTAGACAGTGCCCTAAATATTCTCCAACAAGCACACTTGGATTTACATATTTATATAAACGCCCTAAACTTCTTTATTTATCCCTTTCTTTTGACTCACCTAGGTTTTCAGTTGGGAACTCCTTGCAGGCAGTGTCAGGCATGACTAGTTAACTCCATGGTGCTACTTTGAACCTAAATTAGGCTTCTACATTTACTACATATTTCTTTATATGTCAGTGGAGCACAGGTTGTGCTTTGGTGTCCTCAGCAGGCTTGTTCAGTGTCGATGTGGTACTTGCTTGGTTTACTTCAGTGAGTGCACAGAGTATTATGCTGCTATGTCCCAAAATATGCAGGCGCCAGATATTTATTTTCTCTTTTATTATATAGGCTGTAGGTCATGTTACATAAACCTGTTTTCTCACGGCCCTTTTCTTTAGATTCTGCTTTGTTGTTGTTGCAAACTTGTTTGTCCTCTGATCAAGTCTGAGGTTTTTAAGCACGACAATGCAAATACGTTTTACTATTAGGTTTTCTCCTCATCATTACACTGTGTTCAAAAATGGTAATTGAAAATGGAAAATGGAAAATTGTTATGAGACCAATTAGGTAATGTGTATGTCAAGTTCGAGTTTAACTGAGAGGTGTTGTATGTGACCATTATATTGTCTAGCATTTTTCTATAAGAATGACAGATTTTTATTCATATCAATCATATAATGATTTAAGCCATATTATTACATTTAAAATCTACCTTAATGTAAAATGAAAATTTCATGTAGTAAATGTATACAAATATTCAGATATCAAAGAGATTTATGATGTCCCTGAATGATAAAACTGAATAATTGTACAGATATCGTTTCTTTCCAAGGTACTTTATAGGCTTAATGTAGTATTTTAAAGGTCATCTTTTTCCACTCTTTTCTCCACCATCTCATTTTCTGTCTTGTTCAATACCTTCTCTTTTCCCCTTTCTTTTTCTCCTTGACTTTCTCTTCTTTTCTCCTCATTCTCCTAATCCCCTTTTAAAGAGCTTTGTAATCTGCAGTTAAATGAAAATGTTAACAGGTGAAAATAACTTATATGTTTTGTTAAAATAAGTGAGTAACGGTTAGCAACTTGATTGACTAAGAGCTAAACCTTACTGTGAACTCACAATAATCAAATTAGCAATTTACAGATAAAGCATCAAAATAAGACAAAATAGACATAAGCCCAACCATGAATATATATATATTCTATATATTATATATATTCTACATATATTCTATATATTCTATATATTCTATATATATAGAGAGAGAGTGATAGATGTGACCAAATAAATTAATGAAACAAAGAATTGTTGAACAAATAGGACTGATAAATTAATTATTTGTAAAGGCAAAGGAAAGTAAAGGTAAAGGAAAGTAAATGAAAACAATAAAATAAGTCATAAACATATTTGCATAAATTGTTAATGTCATATGATACTTAAGGTCAAGTAGCATGGTCCTCATAAAATAACTGGTAAGTGGAACCTAAATAAAATTGTCAAAAAATTAGACTCATAATCATAAAAACTAAAATAAGAATTATAGTAATAACAATAGCACCTATCATTTACTGAAACTCTACATTCTCTCAAAAAAACCTGCTAAGTGAATTATTTATAATAGCACAAGTAACCGTCTATTAATCACATTACTCTGTAAACTTCAAAGGAGGGACATAGGGTTTAAAGATTTAAAGTAATTTGTTAAACTCAGAGTCAGAATTTAAAACTTAACCTGACTCCATGCATTCATTTAAAACATTCCTTGTTTGTGGTCATTTAGGTTGTTTTAATTAATACTATAACACCTAGTTGATCTTTCTGATACTCACAAACATACACATACATGTGTTCATTTAGGAGATAAATTTTTCATTTTGAGATGGAGTCTGGCTCTGTCACCCATGATGGAGTGCAATGGTGCAATCTTGGCTTGTTGCAACCTCCACCTCACGGGATCAAGCGATTCTCCTGCTTCAGCTTCTCGTGTAGATGGAATTACAGGTGCCCACCATAATGCCCAGCTAATTTTTGTATTTTTGTAGAGATGAGGTTTCACCATGTTGACCAGGCTGGTCTGAAATTCCTTACCTCAGGTGATCCGCCCGCCTCAGTCTCCCAAAGTGCTGGGGTTACAGGCATTGGCCATTGTGCCCGGCCACTTATTTTAACTGTTATACTTTAATCATTGAAAAAAAATGCTACTCCTATTTTATTCATTTAATGTCACCTTGCTAGACATTCTTATTGCTTATTGATTTTTCCCCTATTACAAATAAGTTAGCCTGAAATTTTAATATCCCTGCGTTTTGCTCATATTAAAGGCTTTCTTCCTTCTGATAGAATTACTGAATGATAAGGGATGCACATTTTAAATGTTAACTAGATGTAATTAGAAGTGATGGCAGGTATTTCTGTCTTGTTTCTGAATTTAAAGGTAATGCATCTGAAGATTGACCATTAAGGATAATCACCCTTTAGATTTGTTTGTTTTAGAAGAGTTGCTATTTTTCTTTACTTGAAGAAATTTTCTTTTTTATGTAATATTTTTAGACATGAGGCCAGTGCGGTAGCAGTAGCTCACACCTGTAATCCCAGCACTTTGGGAGGCCAAGGCAGGTGGATCGCTTGAGCCCAGGAGCTCAAGACTAGCCTGGACAACATGGTGAAACACTGTACCAAAACTACAAAAATTAACCTGGTGTGTTGGAGTGTGTCTGTAGTTCCAGCTACTTGGGAGGCTGAGACAGGAGGATCACTGGAGCCTGGGAGCTAGAGGTTGCAGTGAGCTGAAATGCACTTCAGCCTGGGTGACAAGGTGGGACCCTGTCTCAAATAAATACATAAATAAAGAAAATTTTTAGACATGGACTAAAAATAGGCATTGGACTTTATCAAATTTTTGTCCACAATTACTCTCTCATGTGATGTCGACCATCAGTATTTAATGTTCTTGCCAAGATCTGGTTCTATTAAATGAGATTCGAGGCCAAGTATACACAGGGAATGTCAGAATTTTGGAGAATATGAGGATACTGTTAGAAAAAAGAAATATAGAATATGATGATTGATACCATTGATACACAGGATACCAAACTGACCATGACTATTATAAAAAGTGAAGATGAAAAGAATAAAGAAGTATATATGATCTTCTCAAGGAAATCAAAGCAACTTGGAACTGAAGCATCAAAATCCACTCAGCAAAAGACTGAAAGTGACCACTTTGGCTCAGGTGATATCAGACAGGAGATATCAGACTGCTCGAGCAGACTCTGAAAGTGAACATGAAGTTTCAAAACCAGAATCATAAATAAAGACCAGATTATCAAGAGGAACCACAAAAGCAGCACCAGTGGAAAAAAATATAATAATGCACCATGTCTCAATGAAGATGAGAGTTTCACAGGAAGTGTGAAGATAGAGTGAAGTGTGAAGATAGAGATGGAAGCCTTTTAAAATTGTCCTTTAAAGTTATGTTCTTTTTTATTTAGTAGTTATCCTCGTGTCAAAAATTTCTCAAATAATTTAATTTTCATTAGGATTGTGATTAGATTTGAGTTCATTGATTAACTTAAATCAATTAATATCTTGAAATGTTTCAACATGGTGCATGGTCTCATTTATTTATGTCTTCTTTTATGTCCTTCAATGAAAATGATAGAAATGTGTAACTTAATTAACAAAGGGTTTCATGTTTTGGTAAAGTTTATTCTGGAACATCTTAGGAAATGTTACTCTTTAATTTGCCTGCTGAAATTTTGATTTGGTAACTGCTGATATGAGGTAATGTTACTGAATTTAGCATGTTGGCCTTCAATTCAGCAACTTACTGCCCCTTACTAGTTCTCAGAGTTTGTCTATAGAATCTTGGGGTGCACGTGAAGACCATAAATGTCTGTTTCCTGCAGAATGTCTTAATTTTGAGACTGCTTTATGACTTTGATGTCCTTTCTTTATTTTTACTATCTTTTTGCCCTCATTGGACCTCTTTATAATGTTGAATAGCAAAATCAATAGCAAATATTAATGTATTTACTTATGAAATATTTATAAAATTATACCAATTATGGATGATGTTTATTTCAGGTCTGTTTTGGGAAGCAGAAAACGATGTTTAATTTTAAGGAAGTTACTTTCTACCTCTAATTTTTAAAATAATTTTTTAGTCATGAATAGGCATTAAAGATCATCAAAGACGTTTTGTCTGTTAATACCGATCACATTTTCTGTTCTTTATGTAATGAAATTACATTGGTAGATTTTTCTAAATTTAGATCATCACTGCAAAAACCTTTCTTGTCCTGTATATATTCATATAGACACACACACACACACACACACATAACCAGAGCAGAGAGTTGAATTAATCATGCTTCTTAGTTCATAGTGTGCTATAATTATTGATCCCTGCAAGGATCTTGTCTTATTAAATTCATCTTTATTTATAAGTTTGACAAGTTTACAATTTTCTTCCTGTATGATACCTTGCCTAGTCCTAAGGTCAAAGTTATACTAACATCATAAAATTGGAGAGTTTTGCATCTTTTCCTATAGTATGAAATAGTGTGTGTAAGATGAAGAGTATCTATTTCATGAAATTATGAAAAATCCCTACAAAAGCTCCTGGACTAGGTAACTGTTTTTATTCTTGGTCAATTTTGGTAAGTTATATATTATATATTTCTATATATTTCCATGTGTCTAAAAAAATGTTTCATTTATTCAGTGTTTTCAATTTTTTTGGTATACCTTAATAATAGCTTGTCTATTCTAAAATCACAAATTTATATGCCATTATATTCACTTTACATTTTTCATATCATGTGTAGATGTATTTAATTTTTATATGGTCTTGCCAGATTTCTTTTAGATCTTTTCCAAAAAGCAGTAAATTATTTTGGTTGGCCACCTCAGTTGTGGTTTTTGTTGATAATTTCTGTTTCATTTATTTACTTGTTTCTCTCAATTGTTACACTTTTTCTTAAACTTCTTGTGTTAATTCTGTTTTTCTTTTTTACCTTATTTCATTGAATGCTCAGGTTATGTATGTTGCATGTTTTCTACTAAATGATTTTTATTTTTGGTTAAACATTTCATTGTAGGTACTATACTAGTTCCTTCATACATAGTATGAACTTTTTAAATGACAATACATATATTGGCCACTGTTTTACAGAGGTTGTATCAGTTTATTCTCTCAATAGTTCTATTTATGAAAGTGAATGGCTTTTACTACCACTTTATTTTTAGATCTCGAATTGCAGATCTTATGAATAATTTGTAATTTAATGGATAAAAATGGCATATTATTTTTGCTTTAATGTGATTGCTAAGACTTCCTGGATGAGGCTATTTTGAATATAATATTATATTTACTTAATTTATGTTTTCTTGATTGTTTTAATAAAACATTTCCTTAAAACCTATTGTAAACATGTACACTAAATGATTCCAATTAGTTGTACTCTTACAACTTTTTTACTTCTTGTCCCACTCTTCGTGAGAATTTACAATTACTAGTCAAACTTGAACAAACTTCAAAAGCTACAGCCATAAAAGATCATCTTTATAAAAAAAAGTGCCGGGCGCGGTGGCTCAAGCCTGTAATCCCAGCACTTTGGGAGGCCGAGACGGGTGGATCACGAGGTCAGGAGATCGAGACCATCCTGGCTAACACAGTGAAACCCCGTCTCTACTAAAAAATACAAAAAACTAGCCGGGCAAGGTGGCGGGCGCCTGTAGTCCCAGCTACTCGGGAGGCTGAGGCAGGAGAATGACGTGGACCCGGGAGGCGGAGCTTGCAGTGAGCTGAGGTCCGGCCACTGCACTCCAGCCCGGCCCGAGAGAGACTCCGCCTCAAAAAAAAAAAAAAAAAAAAAAAAATTACAGCTTATTTATGCTGCAATTATGTAGTATCTATAAATGATTAAAAACATAACTCAGTTATGTATAGATTAAATCACAATGAAATCTGTTTATGAGACAATAACTCATTTGTAACATACTGGTTTTTCATTCATGGTTCTCAAAAAATATTGTCAGTACACTCTTTTTTGGAATCATGTATATATTTTGACTATTCATGGTCATTTTTTCTCATGTCAGATGAAGGAAATTTTCTCTATATTTTTATATACTCTATAACTCTAGACTTTCATTAAAATAAGCATTATTTTAAAATGCTTTCATTTTAGCTCCTTAATTGTATATTTCTAGAGGTATAAATTATTTGTATAAGTATCTTTATATTATTAATACAGAAATAGAGTAGGCCAAATCAATTTTTTAAATTTTGTGAATTAGAATATATAACATGACAATACCAATGTTCTTCCAAAGCAGGAATCTACAAGTTAAGAAAATCCAGGGGTTAAGAGCTACACAGTTTTTTTTCCTTTAAAATACTGGCAAGCCGAATCCAGGAGCACATCAAAAAGCTTATCCACCACGATCAAGTCAGATTCATCCCTAGAATGCAAGGCTGGTTCAACATATGCAAATCATTAAACGTAATCCATGACATAAATAGAACCAATATGACAAAAACTACATGATTATCTTATTAGATGCAGAAAACGTCTTTCATATAATTCAACGCCCATCATTCTAAAAACTCTCAATAAACTAGGTATTGATGGACTGTATCTCAAAATAATAAGAGCTGTTTATGACAAACCCATAGCCAATGTCATACTGAATGGGCAAAAGCTAGAAGCATTCCCTTGGAAAACCGGCACAAGACAAAGATGCCGTCTCTCACCACTCCTGTTCAACACAGTATTGGAAGTTCCGGCCAGGGCAATCAGGCAAGAGAAAGAAATAAGGGATATTCAAATAGGAAGACAGGAAGTCAAATTGTCTCTGCTTGCAAATGACATGATTGTATATTTGGAAAACCCCATTGTCTCAGCCCCAAATCTCCTTAAGCTGATAAGCAACTTCCACAAAGTCTCAGGATACAAAATCAAGATGTGCAAAAATCACAAGCATCCCTACACACCAATAGTAGGCAAACAGAGAGCCAAATAATAAATGAACTCCCATTCAAATTGCCACAAAGAGAATAAAATACCTAAAAATACAACTTACAAGGGATGTGAAGGACCTCTTCAATAAGAACTACAAACCACTGCTCATGGAAATAAGAGAAGACACAAACAAATGGAAAAAAAACATTCTATTCTCATATATAAGAAGAATCAATATTGTGAAAATGGCCATACTGCCCAAAGTAATTTATAGATTCAATGATATCCCCATCAAGCTACCATTGACTTTCTTCATAGAATTAGAAAAATCTACTTTAAGTTTCATATGGAACCAAAAAGGAGCCTGTGTAGCCAAGACAATCCTAAGCAAAAAGAACAAAGCTGGAGGCATCACGCTACCTGACTTCAAACTACAAGGCAACAGTAACCAAAACAGCATGGTACTGCTACCAAAACAGATATCTAGACCAATGGAACAGAACAGAGGCCTCAGAAAAACATCACACATCTACAACCATCTGCTCTCTGACAAACCTGACAAAAGCAAGCAATGGGGAAAAGGATTCCCTATTTAATAATTGGTGTTGGGAAAACTGGCTAGCCATATGCAGAAAACTGAAACTGGACCCCTTCCTTACACCTTATACAAAAATTAACTCAAGATGGATTAAAAATGTAAATGTAAGACCTAAAATCATTAAAACCCTACAAGAAAACCTAGGCAATATTCAGGACACAGGCATGCGCAAAGGCTTCACGACTAAAACACCAAAAGCAATGGCAACAAAAACCAAACTTGACAAATGGGATCTAATTAAACTAAAGAGCTTCTACACGGCAAAACAAACTATCATCAGGGTGAATAGGAAACCTACAGAATGGGAGAAAATTTCTGCAATCTATCCATCTGACAAAGGGCTAATATCCAGAATCTACAAGGAACTTAAACAAATTTACAAGAAAAAGAAACCATCAAAAAGTGGACAAAAGATATGAACAGACACTTCTCAAAAGAAGACATTTATGCAGCCAACAAACATGAAAAAAAAGTTCATCAATACTGGTCATTAGAGAAATGCAAATCAAAACCACAATGAAATACCATCTCATGCCAATTAGAATGGTGATCATTAAAGTCAGGAAACAATAGATTCTGGAGAGGATGTGGAGAAGTAGGAACACTTTTACACTGTTGGAAGGAGTGTAAATTAGTTCACCCATTGTGGAAAACAGTGTGGTGATTCCTCAAGGATCTAGAACCAGAAATACCATTTGAACCAGCAATCTCATTACTGGGTATGCACGCAAAACATGATTAATCATTCTACTATAAAGATACATGCACATGTGTGTTTACTGCAGCACTATTCACAATAGCAAGGAGTTGGAACCAACCCAAATGCCCATTCATGATAGACTGGATAAAGAAAATGTGGCACATATACACCATGGAATGCTATGCAGCCATAAAAAAATGATGAGTTCATATCCTTTGCAGGGGCCGGGCGCGGTGGCTCAAGCCTGTAATCCCAGCACTTTGGGAGGCCGAGACGGGCGGATCACGAGGTCAGGAGATCGAGACCATCCTGGCTAATACGGTGAAACCTCGTCTCTACTAAAAAATACAAAAAAAACTAGCCGGGCGAGGTGGCGGGCGCCTGTAGTCCCAGCTACTCGGGAGGCTGAGCCAGGAGAATGGCGTAAACCCGGGAGGCGGAGCTTGCAGTGAGCTGAGATCCGGCCACTGCACTCCAGCCTGGGTGACAGAGCGAGACTGCATCTCAAAAAAAAAAAAAAAAAAAAGAAACATATCCTTTGCAGGGACATGGATGAAATTGGAAGTCATCATTCTCAGCACACTAACACAGGAACAGAAAACCAAACACTGCATGTTCTCACTCATAAGTGGGAGTTGAGCAGTGAGAACACATGGACACAGGGAAGGGAACATTACACACGTGCCTGTTGGAGGTTGGGCCTGTTGGAGGCTAGGGGAGGGATAGCATTAGGAGAAATACCTAATGAAGATGACGGGTTGATGGGTGCAGCAAACCACCATGGCACGTGTATACCTATGTAACAAACCTGCACGTTCTGCACATGTATCCCAAAACTGAAAGTACAAAACACACACACACACACAAAATAGTGTAATATAACTCTTTATTGTGATAAAAAAAATTGAGATTCTTTAAAAGTTTTCATCTTTTTTATTCCTTCCTAAACGAAGTTCTGAGAGAAAAAACAAAATCATTTTTGTTAAATCTTTTCAAAAATCTATAGATATCAATCAGGTAAGAACTCATTTCTAAACTCTGTCTTCTCTTAGTGGAGATGGGAGAAGTTGAGGATTTACCACTGATGAATTTTCCAAATTGTTTATGACTTCCTGTTGAAATTAACTGAAGCTGAATTATTTAAAACATGGCATATTGTTATGCTGCCAATATTTTGAATTACTCTGGCTATCTTCATTTTCAACTGACAACCACTGTCTTTTATTATCTTAATAGAAAGAGAAAAAGAAATCTGCGTACTTTGTTTTCTGGTGTTTTATACACAAACCTCAGTAATTGGATTCTGAGACTCCATTCTCAGTTTTATCCCTGGGCTCTTATTGATTACTTGGCCAGTGAGATAGGCATTCTGGAAGGAATACATTAAGGGAACAACAACACAGTCTGATAAGTGGTTCCAAAATCACTGATGTTGCAATTTTGGTAATGTACATCTCTGTCTTGAGATATAAGATTGGGAATATGCAGACCCTCTTCTCATCACTCTGCACATTGTTTCTTGCCTTTCTGCATCTCATTAGCATCTGCAACCTAATGTGTGCCAAAAACACAAAGGCAACTAAAACTTTTAATAGAACAATTGGGAGATATGTCTGTTTTTTGTTTGATCCACACTGCTAACACCATATCCACCAGCAATCTAGATGAAATAATTAATTTTCTCCTCATTCAGAGATTCTGTTACTCAAATGGGTTGGTGATTATTTTCAAGGAAGACTTATACTCTGTTCTTTCTGTCATTCAGACCTCTTCATTGCGTTCTAAAAGTAAGAGGTAAGAGTTTGTCCTCAGTTTTAAGAATATAGCATAACATTATTTTTAGGTCTCATTTTATTATAACTAGAAGAGTAATTATAAATAAGAGGAAACTGAAATTCTAGGAAGTTGAGGTTTGAGGTGGGGCTAATGCTGGATCCCATAGATTGTGATCCCTGAGAATTGGCACAGATAGTGGCTTCATGAGGAGAATTGGGTCCCACAGTCAGACACACCTGACTGCACATCCTTAATCTTTGGTTTGTGACATTAGGGAATTCCTAATTTATTCTGAAAATATTTATGGTTCCTTGTTAGGCACTAAAAGTATCTCTGAGCTGCCTCTTAGCATTATTATCAATTTGGAAAAGTGGTATTATGCAATGTGACTGGCACATGGCTGGCTGTTGGTAAATGCAATTTCTTTCTCTTAGTTCATGAATCCTATGTGAAGGTTCTTTCACCGAAATCAAATGATGAGTGCATCCATTAATGGATCATACTGCATTATGTTAATATTTAATTTTAAATTTTTGCTGTGTAAACTTTTATTTTCATTGTGGAATGTTTCAAATTCCATGACAAATTTGGGGACTACAAAAACAAAATTATTGAATGCACAGTGTTTTCTTCTTTTTTTTCATAAGAAGTTGAAAAGGGAACAATAATAAAAATAGAATACCAAATGTGTGCACATAATTAAAGTTGACTTACCATTTATTAAACATCTATAACGTGTCAGAGACCATGCTGTGTGCGCTAGAGTGCATATATATACACATATATATGTTTGCTCATATATAGAATTACCTTCTAATTGAAGAGATTTAAATGACATGTTAGCTGATCCCCTTTTAAAGACAATAGTCATATTCATTCATTCATTCATTCCTTTATTCATTCATTTAATGAATATTTATTACCTACTCTGAATCATACACACGTTCTAAATACTGACAATACAGCAGTGATGAAACAAACTCCCAGTGCTCAGTGAGATTACATTCTAAAAAGGAGAGAGAAATAACAAGCAAGCAAACAAGCAAGTTAGCAATATCATATAATTTCAAATGTCATGAAGAAAAATATAGTAGCATTAAGGAGAAACAGAATGGCATGTACTGGGGGTGTTAGGTAGATAGCGTGAGTAGGGAAGGGGTTCTCTGATCATATTGCATCTGACCTGCAAAGGAAAGGAAAGGTTGCAGAACAGAGAAAGTATATAGAACTTGAGGGAGAATCAGTGGTTTTCCAGGCTTAATTGCAATCAGACCGCATAGCATTGTGAGTGTTTGATAAGCACTGTGACCTTCTCAAGGAGTGAGAAAGCATTAACAGCTCTGTAGCTCTGTTTGTGGCTTGCTTCTATTTATTAGAAGAGGACTACTGTGAGGAAAGTTGAACTTTCACAATGGAATATTGCTTTACCAGCACTTTGTAGGAGGAATTGGAAAAGCAAAGAACCCAAACCAAGTAATCAGTTAGGAAGCTATAGCAATATCCTAGGGAAAGGGTAGTGAGATTGAAATGGAGAAGACTGCTGTGAAGTATTGCAGATGCAAAACTGAAAAGGTTTAGCAACTGACTGGGTGCACAAGGAAAGGTAGGTGATAGGGATAAAGAATAGGAGGGCTAGAGGTGAAATTTAGAAGCTGGGTAAGTGAAGGGATAGTGCAGCCATTTAGGGAAATACAGAAGATGGGTCGATAGGTAGATTTCAGAAATGGAGACAGGTAATTTCAGATTTGAACTTTTGAGGTATTCATAGGACTGTTTGCTTGAGATGTTTATGAGTCTCCTGAAACTGCGGATTGGATCTTGGAAGTCTGTGTGAAATTCCAGTTGCAGATTTGGAAGCAAATACGTTCAGCTTTAAAAAGGCATCTGAGACTTATGCCTTAAAAAACAACAAACCTGCCAGTAACGACATACCATACCAGTAATCAATCCTGAGAAAAGTATTATTTTGCCAGTACTCTAATGAGAAAAGTCAAGACATTTGAAACAGATTCAAGCTAGAGCATCAGAAACATCTCAACACAAATTACTAATATTAATTATAATTACTGCAGAAATAGCCTTTATACCTTGTAAAAACAAACAAAGAGGCCAAGTGTGGTGGCTCATGCCTGTAATTCCAGCACTTTGGAAAGCCACGGTGGGCAGATCACTTGAGCCCAGGAGATCAAGAACACCCTGGGCAACATGGTAAAAACCTGTTTCTACAAAAAAAAAAAGAAAGAAAGAAAAAAAAATAGCCAGGCATGGTAGTACACACTTTTAGTCCCAGCTACCTGGGAGGCTGAGGTGGGAGGATCACCTGAGCCCAGGAGGTCAAGGCTGCAGTGAGCCATGATTGCTCCATTGCACTCCAGCCTGCCAACAGAATGAGAATCCATCTTAAACAAACAGACACATTCTACAAACATTGTCTGTCTTATTTTTTCTCAGCCACAACTTATAGGTTCAATATTACTCAGTTTTTTCATTTAACAAAGAAGTTGAGGTTTAAAGAAACTAAGCAATTTTCTAATGTTGCCCAATTTGTATGTGGCAGAGCCAGGACACCAATCCAGCTCTTCTCACTGCTGTTTAACAGAATGAATGCAGGTTCTTTCTTCTACCCTGTGCTATGTGCACAAAATTTATACAGTCCTAAAGAGCTCGGACTATCTGAATCAAGAGACATGAGTAAAACTAGTAAGAACTTATAATGCTACGCAGGTGGTAAACCTTGAGATAACCCAATATTAGTGCACAGTAAGATAATTTGTGCTCATTCTTGCATTCATTAATTCAACATTGATTGAACATCTACTAAATTTTGACCACTGTACTAACCCTAGAGATTTAAAAATGTGACTAAGATAGAAATTAATGATTTCCCCATTTGTTTGATGTTCAATGAAAGACACAACTAAACAGGTAGTTACAAATACTGTGTAATAAGTTGTTATGGGAAGTACATTGTGCTCTGAGAACTCAGGAATAAGACATATCCAGATGTGGAGGATCAGGAAAGACTTCCAATGGGAAGAGATGTCTAAGCTAAGACTAGAAATGGGATCTGGAAATAAAACTTGGGTTCATTACAGTGGCAGCAAGGCCTGGAGACTTAGATGTAAGATAGAGGGAAGAAGAAAGGCTCCTTGAGAAGCTTAAGGAGACTTAGATGTAAGATAGAAAGAAAAAGAAAGCCTTCTTGAGAAGCTTAAGGAGGAGCGTGGGATGCGTAATGGACAAGGTGGGGCTGTCCATGTGTTAACTAAGAGGAAAGCTGGAAAAGACCATTAAGGGCCTTGACATCTACATTACACACAAACATGTAAAATTACATGCAATATATTTTCTTTGCAAAGAAGACAGAGTGCTGTCTAATATATTTCAGATTTCTGCCATAAAAGCATTTTAAAAGTTCGTAAAAGTATTTAAAATGTTATTTTTTTTTCTAGAAAATTACCTTGTGTGAACTTAGGTATTCCTGAATAAATGAGGCTTTCCTGTGATTCCTCATATTATCAAGCCTTTGGTTCTAAGAAAGGAACAAAGGTAGTGTAGGAAGCAGGAAAAAAAATTGGATAAAACAATTTTAATAATCTATTTTGTGCAATCTAGTGTCTTTTAAGGCAGATAATACTGAATCCTCCACTTTGCCAATTTTTTGTTTTTGGTAGGGGGGTATGAAATTCCTGAAGTTTTCACGGTACTTTCTAATAGTGGTCTCCTTGGGATTGCTCCAGGAATACATGTGTTTAGCTTTAACAACCCCCAAATGAAACTAGGCTAAATTCCCCTCAGTTTTGCTTTTGTAATTACACATATTTTCAGGTACTTTTTATTACAGGAGACCTATTATGGTTGGTAGGTATTAGCATGCTGCCTTTTTATATTTATTGCTGTTTTCTTTTTTCTTTTTTTTAGTGATCTTTCTGTTCAGAAAAAGGTAATGCTTCAGTGACATATTTGTTTCTAAAAAACATCCTAAAGATTTGAAATAGAATAGGAGGCCTGGAAATCCATTCCATTTGGCTTCCAAAATATGTTATTATAAAACATTAATTTTCATGTGAATGGAGTTTAAAACAGTAAGATTCTATCAATAAGTCTATCACAGAAATAAACACATTTCAAGCAAAGAAATACTCAGGATTCAACAGATACATTTCAGCCACTGTGCAGAATACTGCTCTATAAATACGCTCTTGTCCTGTAAGCTTTTTGGGAGGAGGAGTTGTGGAAGACAACATTTTATTGAGGCAAAAGGCATTCTAGTTGTTTAAGAGAGTAACCTAGGCAGGACATAAGGAAAGGTGAATGGCTCCTGCCTGTGGTGTTAGAGTGAAGATAAGAAGAACTTTTCTTGTGAGGATTAAATAAGTTCCATCAAACTCTTACTTCCATAACTCTGAGAAGTTGCTTGTTCAAAAAAAAAAAAGTCTTTTAATGTTAGTTTTCTTGTGACTACCCACTTCAACTCCAGTCTGCGTTTCCCAGTGGCTCCTGGCATGGGGGGAGTCAGCGGGAGTCAGGATGAAAAAGGACCCAGGCAGGAAGAGTGAACATAAGTGAACACTACCTGCTAGCTGAGGAACAGCAAATGTGGCTGCCCTGTGCACCAAGGGCCATGTGTGGTCCCCAGGCTGCTGCGGGTCACTAGAAGTGGTTATTGGGAGGGAGAACTGGACAGTGCCTTTTTTTCAGGGAGAAGACAATAAGATTAAGGCAAGAACATCCATTTCTCTGTGCAAGACTTCCAGATAGCAGCTGGCCAGAAAAGGTTTTCATGCCATACTTCCAAAGAGGGGTCCAAATCTCATGCTTGCCCTTTATGTCCAAGGTTAAATGAGTTAATATTTATAAAGCACTCAGAATGGTGACTGGCATAGAGTGGGAACGCTGCAACTGATTCAAAAGTTTCTTCTCTGAGATTTCAAAATAACAGGTAAGAATAGCAAGACTCCATTTTGTGCTTTACGTCTCCTTTTATCTGGCCCAGTCACAGGCTTCATTGCTTCAGTCAACACAAATTATGACACAGCCTTGAGAAATTTCCTCTCTTCTCCTCTTTAATTCATTTTGAATCCAGGCAGCCTGGCTGCCAAAAACATTTTTCTTTTTCTTTGTTTTTTTGGGTTCTTTCTTTTTTTAAAAAAACATCCAACTGAGTTACTATAAATCCATTGTATTCATATAGCATTAATTAAATACTACATTGTGTTTTTGTTACTTTTAGAGGTATCACAAATAAGAATTTGGGGAGTCGATGTAGAATTGTGCTGTGTCATTTCAGCATCCATTAAGGTGACTGAGAATTTTCCTTACATGCTTTTAGTGCATAGAGTGAATATTCTGTCATGATCCAAAAACTACGACAAACATAGACTCTGTTTCTGCAACAGTTTCTGCTTATTCTACTTCCCTAATATATTGGCCATTTCACTGCTTAATAGCACTCAATTTTGTAGCTAGGTATGAAAATTAAGGAGGTAAGGGACTGAGAATTGCCACTTTATTTCTGGTCAGAGACTCTAATAAGAGCCTTAGTTCAAAAAGTCATGATATTAAAAGAAATGCTTGCAAATTTAATTCAGACATAGCCATAGACAACTGAGGTGGGGTTACATATGATGATTCTCAGAAATAGGATAAAGTTTCCTATGCCTTATGGCTGAGGAATTGACTAGGAACCTGAAGTCTGTGGCATGAATGGGGTATGACCCCTCTGGTTTTCCTTCAGTCCTTTGATTCCATAATTTGAATGCATAATTTCACATGTATTTATTCAGAAATATGTGCACCCAGACTGCTTTCTGCTAAATGCAGACTCCCACTCTTAAACATTGGTGAGAGAAGCCTGCTAACTGACATTTGCAATCTCAGGATGGCACCATGTGGGAGAGAGAACTGCCAATCATTTCTGCCAACATCACTCTCAGGGGGAGTCTAAATGGAGCTAGCATGGTCCAATTAAAAGAAGCAATTATGAATAATGGAAAGTAAACAAATCTAAGAAAAATGATATTGCAGATTATAATGGGTACTCAATGAAAAACTGTAGTCTGTGTCACCTTTTTTTCTAAAGCTATTAATCTTCTTTAATTTTCTTGAAAATTTTTACATGAAATAATCAAAAAGAAATCCTTAAACCTCATTTCATAACTAAGCAAAATTCACCTTAGTAGAATAATTTAAAAGCTCTTTACAGATCTTTAATTAGGTCAAATTTTTATGTGGTCTTTGGGTTAGGAAAAATGTATAAACTATTATACTGTGACCCATTTAGCTGCTTGATTATAGAAAATATTGTAAAACAGTCCTTTTAAAAACTGATTTAATATACAATGTGCAAGATTTGCTTCTGTGGTATAATACAATCCAACTGTCATAATTTGAAGAGTTTGATAAGCCACATCTTTATGCTTTCCCCTGTGTGCAAGGAATATGGAACCATGCACTGTAATAGCATGTGAGCCTGTGTTCTTATCTCTGAAAGCACAGTGATATAACCTTTTACCATTGCCAACAAGCATCATGTTAAATTAATTGACCTTGGTTCACTTGCACTATGATGCAGTTAGCAATTATCTTCAGACGTCAACATTTCGGTTACATATCCTAAATAGAAAAAGATGCCTGACCCAAAATTCTGCTAGGAAGGTAGAAATATATATTTTTTGCAGATTATTTTTCCTGCTGTGAATATCTCTATGCTTTGGTTATACAAGATAAATTTGTATCAGAGAGCCAAAGTAAAAACCCATATTAGCGACCAGTGATAACCAGAATGATCAAGGATAAAAGACACAGGTGTAAGGGAAAAATATCTTTGGACACATAGAAAGTTATAGTGAATGGCTAAAATAAATATGCCCTTCTTTAGTACTAAAAAAATTGCTAATGGGACCAAAGGGATTAGGAAGCAATCAATTGATCTCTCTGGGATCTAAAAAAAAATACTACTAAACATGAGTAGATATGCTAATATATATATCTGTGGAAAAAAGTTTTAAATTATCTCTCAAAGGTGTTTTAAGCTGACTCCCAACTGAGAAGAGATGAAGTTCCAGAGAATTCATGCGCAGACATGTACACAGGGTCTGCTACAAAAATCCTAATTTGATAGCTGATGCCAAGTTTTGTTTTAGCTGATGTTTGAAACGTGCTGCAAAATGTAATCTTGCTAAGCAAGAAAGCAAAACCATCCTGATCTCGTCAGCTAGCACATCCTTTAAGCAATGAACCAACAAAGCATGTTGATGCCAATGTAGCATTAAGTTTCAGTAGGTAAAAGACTACAAATGTTGACTCTTCTTATTCTTGTCTATGGAACTGGCCTTTTAGCCAGTCACAGACATCACATCAGGCATCCTGAAGTAGATGCTATTTCATTAACATCACTTTCTGGCAGCAAATGACATTGTCTTGGAGCAGAGCCAGACTACAGGCATGAGCAATGTGTTAAGAGATTCTGGGCTGGATTTCTCCAGGGAATGGGTAAGGTTATCTAGTCTAGTATATGGTGAAGGCTGCTATAAGTGACAGGTGGAAAAGCTTCATATACCTTATGTTGCTGGGCAAAACTAGATCTTTAAAATCCCTTTATATCAATTCTTTATAGGTTGTTCATGTACATGTACACATTCTCTCTTCCTTTTACCAGCAATGTATCGTCATGCCCACTTTCCAAATTCATAAGTTGAGACAGTTCCTCGCTATGAAACAGAGGTATATTTAGAATACTGAACAAATGCAGATAGTGACTATAACCACAAACTTGAACACATTCTATGTTTTGTAGATGTGTTTTCAACTCTTCCAGTGTCATGTAGCACAGACTTGTTAGTCATCGACATAATTTTAATTCAGGCAGTTCCAATTGTTTGCTTTTTTCTGAACTTTGCAGAGCACTTGTGATGAGTTTTTACAAAACACCTACACTGCATTTCTTACTGAGCCAACCTGCATGTTTGTCAGTTTTTCCCATCGCAGAAAATACCAGAACTGCATACTTGTATATACTACCTCTCTTCAGTCCCCATTTTCCCCCATTCTGATGCAGGATTGCCATCTGGTGGAGCACAGAAGGCACTTCTGGTTTGGACCTAACCCAAACAGTAAGATCATTGTTTCTCAGTTAGGCTTCCAAGGATCAGTGTAGCAAATGGGAACCCTGTTTGTGGTCACAAATGAAGATGAGCCAACTGTGAAAAACTAAGCCAATGGTAATGCAGCAAACAGTCACTGGGAGCTGCAGCGATTTCAGTGGGTGATGATTTGGCAAGAAGAAATCACCTACTCTCAGCTGAAGAAGAAATCACCCACTTTATTAGCAATGATTTTTTAAAATTATATATGTGTACATGTTACCTATGTACATACACACACACACTCACACATATATACATAACAGGGGCATGGTACTGCCCATATGAGGCTGCTTGGGCAACGCTAAATCTCCAGACATTTTGTGATATGTATATGTATACATTATATGTGTGTGGTATATATGTATGTGTGTGTGAGTGTGTGTAACAGAGAAGGTAGATAAAATCACAATGAAAACAAAGTGACCTTAAAAAGCTATAGCAGATGTAGCAGAGTTACCTTTTCCTCCCTCATTCTCCCCACAAACATACCCCTTCCCTAGAGTCCTGAAGAGAAGCACACAATTTCCATATGATGCTGCCTGGGCAACATGGGGTCACTGAAGATCTGGAAGCCCTATTACAGACAGAGATTTTGTAACCATTGCCGACGACTTACACTGACATACCATAAACCACCACTGCAGGAAGGATTTAACAACATTTGGCACATCTGATCTTGGACAAAAAAATTAGTATCAATCATCAGTGGAAAGAAGGCAGGTCTTAATAGTATCTGACTTTCTAGCTTTCAGAAAGAATGGAGCTTTTCATGTGCCAAACACTGTGCCAAATTAATCTAGGCTAGTCACAGACATTAAACATATGGTGTTATTTTTTAAATCTGAGGCTTAGAGAGAGGCTAAGAATTTTCTCAGAGTCACACAGCATTTATTCATGCTACAAATGATGTGCTCCTGACAATGTTTTACATACAATGGAGGAAGTGAGATAGAGAGTGTACTGACTTCGTTCTTTCCCTACTTCTTATTCTAGTGATTCCTGTGTGATAGGAAGAATGTTGCAGTAGGAAATAAAACCACAGAAGAAACACTTTTTTATCCTGCAGAGAAGTTTCCATAAGAGTGTTTTTTTCTTTGAAAATAATGACTTTCAGGTTGAAGAATTCCATTTAATCAGAGAAAAGTATACATATATTTGTTCCCATCTAAAGAAAGTGAAAACTGGTTGTTTTGCATTGCATAGCCCCTTTTCACTGTTAGATCTTAGAATAAGAAATCATCCTGAGTAACCGCAGGGATATTCATACTCCGAGTGGAATCTCCTTTAAGATATTTAAAAGTTCATTCCCTAACAGCTGCATCATTGAGAATGAAACTGCTATTTGTCCCACTATTTTCTTCTTTGCCTAGCCTCAGACAAGCTATACATGTAACCCAAGAGGAGATATCACAGGATGGTGACCAGGGCCTCATGGTTAATTCGTAGGTACGTTGTTTGTTGTTTTGAAAACTGATCTGTGGAGGATTTGGTAACTAGTTGTCTTCGTATGTTCATCAGAGATGACAAAACCTTCAAGCAGAAGTGTTTAGGTTATTTGAACCTCATGGCCAAATGAGGAAAGGATTAGAAAAGAAGATAGAGCATCTTCCAAAGGAAGTCAGGAGGAAAATATTACAATCAATCCAATGCATACTGCTTGAGAGTACATGTTTGTGGAGTGAATAAGAAATGGATGGACACAGGAATGGGGAACATTACACACCGGGGCCTATTGTGGGGAGGGGGGAGGAGGGGAGGGATAGCATTAGGAGATACACCTAATGTAAATGACAAGTTAATGGGTGCAGCACACCAACATGGCACATGTATACATATGTAACAAACCTGCACGTTGTGCACATGTACCCTCGAACTTAAAGTATAATAATAATAAAAAAGAAATGTATGAGCACCTTATTTATGTAGCAATGTAAGAACTCCATTTTCAGTTTCATGTAGACAGTCCTTATGATGCTATAAATTTCGTACTTCAACTTCTTAGTAGATTCTTTCTGGCGTACTAAGCACAAGGTTTTTTTCTTAACTTTTTATTTTGAAATAATTTTAGATCATCCAGAAGTTACAAAAATAGTACAGAGTTCCCTTGTATTCTTCACCCAGTTTCCCCCAGTAATAACTAACCTTACATAACCAGAGTACATTATCAAAACAAGGAAACTGACAGTGGTACACATCTATTAACTACAGACTTATTTGGATTTCACAATTATGTAGCTTCTTAAAAAATGTTATTGAAAATGTCTTAATCACTGTCTTGATTAATTATTTTATTGTGTTTCAGATAGCTGCTTTATATCTCAACTCCGAACTAAAAAAAATTACTTGAAAATTGGATGTCTTAAGCAAAGCTTTTATGTTTCATTTTGTTTTAATTTGTGTTGTCCTCAAATAAGTTGATAATGTAACCTGCAATTGCATGCATTTGTGTGGAGTTTAATGTGATTGCTCATCTGCAAAATTAAGACTTGAAGCAAAGTCTAGGTTGGCTGTCTTCCAAGAGGTTTCTTGTCTTCAGTGAAATCATAATTTTCACCATTTCTATTAGGATCTTCTGACTTATGAGGTCATAAAATTTCTGCTATGCCAAACGCAGTTTTCTCTTGGACTTTGTGTTTCCCTTTAATCTACCATGTAAATTACAGGCATGGTGTCTTTGGAAGACCTTGTTATCTTTTAGTACATTGCTACCTTAGACCAGTGAAGCTAACTTGTTCCTTCACAATTAAAAATATGAAGAACAAAAAAATGTATTTGTGTAATAATTTATAGTTGCAAAATGCTTTTATCTGCAGGATGTTCCTTGATCTTACACAACCCTTTGAAATAGGGAAAGCTAATAATTTTGTCTCTACTTAAGCTTTGTGGACGCCTAAGAGTAAAGGTCTCATTCATTCATTTAAAAAACTGGATTCAGCTGGGAAGACATATTCATACCAGATACATCAGTAGAGGAAATTTAATATGGATAATTTAATATGATGATTGAAATGAGATAAAATAACTCAAAAAACAGACAAGAGAGGGTGAGGCAAACTTAAGGTTAACCACCAACAGAAGCTGCCTACCTGCGTAGAGCTGGAGGAACAAAGAGAAAAGTGGGGCTCCTGGATCCCAAGAAGCTGAGGTACATTGTTAGACCAGCGCCACCCACTCACCCAACCTAGCTGGAATCCTAATAGCAAGGGAGCCAAGAAAACATAGCTTCAGTGTACCACCGTAGGGTATTACAAGCAAAAGAAGGGAAATGTAGGTAATAAACCTGAGTTCAAATGTGCCAATCATGTTGTGCCAGGTATACTCATTTTTTTATAGACATACCATGTGATAACATATGAAAAGAGATGAAATGAACATTAGCTCTGCTGTGGAAAAATTGTCATTTTTAAAGAGGTGACCATTGTGTAAAAAACAACCACTGCCATTATTGCTGCTGCTAATGCTTAGATTTACTACCAGCTAATATTTATGGAGTAATAATTATATGCCAGGAATTGTAATACATTGCTTAAATATAGTTTATTATTTAACCCTCTGAGTTCAGTGTGTTACTCCTATTTTACAGATGATAAAATTGAGGCTTTTAAAACTTAAGTATAGTGCCACAGTGACAAGGTTGAACATCCAAGATTCTGATATAGACCATCTGTCTCTAAAACCCATGCTCCTAACACTGCCCTATATTGCCTCCATATATATATATACATATATATATATATATGTTTTTGAATTAATTATATGTCTAGGCTATACTGCAGTGGCCAGTTCCTTCCAGGGAAAGGGAAACTACAGAAGAGACAACACTACATTCAAGTTGAACTTGAAATATGAAGGTTTCTCTAGGTAGACAAAAAGATAAGAGCAGTACGAGCAGAATAGCAGTATCAACACTGTATGTTATTTTCTAAGAGCTTGGTAAGCATGGCTATCTAGCTGAAGGTAATTCAGACCTGTTGGAGGGATAGTATGGGAGGGGGTATTTTGATAAGAGAAAAGCCTAGGAAGACAGAAGGCACATCATAGTCAGGAGATATTAATAATTCACACTCAAGAAAATGGGAAGCTGTTGATGATGGTGTACTTTGGAGAGTCATAATCAGTTTTGTTTTTGAAATAATACTCAACCTGCAGAATTAGATCACTAGTATGACATGTTTGTAGAGTGCATGATCATTGTTTAGGGAACTGGATGAATATCAGAAGGATGCCTTGAAAAAATGGTCGGGAGTTTAAATGTTACCTTTGTGTAGTAGATGTACGGCCAGCTGCATCTGACCTCATATTATTCTTTAACTTCTCAGTCATTGCAAATCAGTGTTCTTAATAAGAGACTGGAGATATCTGAGAGGAGATATCTGAGAATCTACAAATGCTTGATTGGGACCCTTTATTCATTTGGCTCAAAATTAAGACAATAATATCTGAATAAATGTAGTTCTATAATTATATACTTTATTATAATAAAACTTTCACATATATTTTCACATATGATACTCAAATAACCCTATGAATTTAGTAGCACAGCTCTTTTTGCTACAAGTTGAATATGAGAAAAGAGAGCAGTAGAAAGGTGAAACTGTTGCTATAAGTCTACTAAATAGCAGAGGCAAGACCTCAAGTGGGCCTCTTGTTCAAACCACTGTTACTTTTACATTTGATCTTAGCCAAAAGGCTGAGAAGGGATACCAGTGTTACTCCTTTGTCTATGCTCACATATCATCTTGACCTGAGACAAATTATCTCTCATTATTTTGTCATAGTTATGTGATATACTTTTATTTAGAGAAATTAAACTGCTATATAATTCCTATTCAAATTTCCTATATGGTATTATGTTTTCCTTGTATATCTACATACTTGTATTACTTCTCAGTATAGACTTTTTCATGGATATAATTTTTTTTCACTAGCAATTGTCTACATCTCAAAAATTTCACCTGTCAAGTATATAAATTTTCTCAGTAAATAAAAAGCTATTGAATATTTTTATATGAGCTTTAAACTTAGCTTCACCTTGTTTCCATTATGTTGCAAGGTGCTTTAAAGGTAGAAATGCATTTCTGGTCTGCTCACAAACAGATGAAAAATTATTTCCCTGCCTTCTTTGATTTTACTTTCTTGTAGGCACTCATTTGAGTTATATCTCATCTGTGTTAAAATGGAGGTAGCTTTATATCAGCAAAATAGAAAGATTTCTTGATATTAAAGTAGTAGATTTCCTTGCCTTGTTTTCTTTTCCTTCATAGAGTTTAGTAGTGTTCATTTTATTTATTTGACTGTCAAAATTCTCTAGATCACTGTCAAATATTGTGATTAAAGCAGTTTAGGTGAATAAAAATGAGTAATGGCTGAATTTAATTATGGATAATGACCATATGAGAAAGGGATGAAAGAACCACTGAATCTCCTAGAGCTTCATCATCACTATTTATTTTGCAAAATAATTATTTAGAATTAATAAAGCTTATATCAGAATTGATTTATGGCTGATTTTAAAAATATCATATATTGCCACCATGCCTGTAATTCCAGCTACTTGAGGCCTGCTTGAGGAGAGGACTGCTTGAGGCCAGGAGTTTGGGACCAGACTGGGCAACACAGTGAGACCACATCTCCTAAAAAAAAGTCTTGTATCTTTAAGTGACAAATTATATACTTAAGTGACAAGTATCCTTGAAACAACTTATATCTTTACCTTCTGAGTTTCCTCAGCAATATCTTCCTCTAACTTATCAGTAGGGTTTTATTCAGAAAAAAATGTTAAAATTAGCAGTGTAATCATTCTAAAGGTAATATTCATTTATGTCTTTTCACACCCATGCCCATATGCACATAATTACAGAGTGATCCATGACCATGCAAGTAAATATTAGAAAATGTTGTTTTTAAAACAAGTATAAAGGTGTGTGTTTATACAATATAGGTATACTACATAAGTATAACAACTATATGCATTATAGAAATGTCAATAAAATTAGTGGAAGGTTTTTTTAATTCCTTTTTTTCTCTCTCTCTTTTTCTTGTTGTTTCTGTGGAACTTGACTGTTTAGGAAAATTCAGTTTCCTCCTGGGGAAAGAAAAACTTGGTGCTTGTTATTGTAGAGACACTGCAGATTATCTTAATTGGCAATCTAGAACTTCACTTCTAACTGTGTACTTTTAACTTTGAATGATTTGCTGACTTTGAAGGAGGAAACTGTGCCTCATTTTCCATATATGTAAAAGTGTGACCACATCTTCACACTCTAAAAAGATCTTTTTGAAGATAAATTAACATATAATCCACAAGAGAAGTTGATGATCAAGGTAAATGTGTTATTCAAATTATATATTTGAAATTATATTATGTTTAAATCAAGTAAACTAAAAATCAGTTCAACGTGACAATATAGAACATTTTGACCAAGCCAAAAATATTATAATAATGGTTGTAGGCAAATCTAAGTTATGGCTTGGCAAGCCTGGAAAGACAAGTTGTAGGGATGAAATCAGAATTCAAAGTTTATGAAGGTTAATGCAGGATTGAATAAGTGGTCAGCCAGGGCTGTGTCAGTATAACCTATAGTTTATCCAGAGAAATAATCTTTGTTAAGAAAAAATTTGGTAAAAAGATGGAGATTACTTTCCTCTTTTTACCATCTCTATGTTTTAGAATCTTGACTAGAAAAGTTAAAATACAGTGCTCCTACACCAGGTATCTCTAAAGATTGTTTTACTCAAAAATTTCAAAAGCTAACTGTATTTGTGAGAATGACTGATGAATTCTGCAATTCATAAAGAAGTCTAGGTATATCCATCTTCAATGGTCAGGAATTCATTTTTGTCTTCCTCACTGAAGAACTAGCATGACACTAACCTAAGAGTGGAAGAGTCAAACCTAACAGTGGAAGAGTCATCTGGTTAAAGATTCTAACAAGGGTTCAGCATTGCTCTTGCCCTGTGGCTTTGTTTCAGGGCCATTATTGCTAAATAACAGTAGGCACTTAGTTTCTTGCTTAAGAGGCCTTTCAATTCTGAGTAAGGCCTTGGTTTTCCTTCTCTTACAACTGATTGTGGCCCTGTGGCTTTGCAGCCCTCCCTCTCTCTGAGCTGAATTTCTTCATGTTGGTATTTGTGTTGTCCTGGAACATATTTCAGGAACATATTTCCTCCTTCAATCTACAATCCATTTACTGTGCACTATCAGCATTTCCTTTCACTGTCAAGAGACCTGGCATTTTCAATCCTATTTGTAAAAACCAGTTGTTTTAATATTTGGAGTCTGAATTGTAATTTTGTCTCTGTTGGGCAGAAACAAGGATACCCTGGTCATACTCATTTTTTAATCAACAGTAAACAGCCTTCCCGCCGATGTCCCCAACCTTATACTTCAGATACTGGATCAAATGTCTGGGCTTACCCCAAGGACACTGCGTAATATTTACATGATCTACATCCTCAACAAAGTTAACCCCTGGTCATACACAGTTGTTTAACTTCAGGAAGCATATTTCTGGACATTTTTGATAGCTACTTCATGTTTGTTTGTTTGTTTCTTCTGTACTTCCTGTCATCAAGCATTCAGAATTATTTCTGGTACTTTTTTTTTTTTTTTTCATTTTCTTTATGTCAGGCAATTAAAATGTTTAGCTTTTTGATTCAGTTTGGGCTCCTGATAAACCTAGGGCAAGACATTGCAGGCACATAATTATAACTAAGTAGACTGAAACAGCACAAGTTCATGCACAACATGTCTTGTAAACTGTTCCTGCACCTCAGGGTTACAGGGGCACATTTATTCCACCTTTGTAAGTTCATATCTAGGTTTCTATCTTTAAAATATTCTGCTTGTTACTGTAACTTAACAAACCAACAGATCACACATTTTGTCCATATACTCAATGCTTTACCAAGTAATGCTAGTCTACATCTTTTGTATTCTTCATGTGTGTGCATGTGTGTATGTGTATTATACATATTACTTACATATATAGATCATCCCTTTATATCCTTTCCAGTACGAACTATTTTATCTTAGTGGATGCATTTGTTTTTATGACATTTATACTTTTCTTCAACGTTATGTTCTATAATTTATTTATTAGTAGTAGTAGTAGTAGTAGTATTTTTTGAGACGGAGTCTCACTTTGTCACCTAGGCTGGAGTGCAGTGGCATGATCTCGGCTCACTGCAACCTCTGCCTCCCGGGTTCAAGTGATTCTCCTGCTTCAGCCTCTCAGGTAGCTGAAACTACAGGCACGCGCCAACATGCTCAGCTAATTTTTTTTATTTTTAGTAGAGACGAGCTTTTCCCCTGTTGGCCAGATTGGTCTCAAATGATCTAGCTGCCTCGGCCTCCCAAAGTACTGGGATTACAGGCAAAAGCCACTACACCTAGCCTATATTTAAAATTTTTAATTGGATGAAATTATCACCCCATTTACAGATTATATTAGTTACAAACTCAGTAACTAATTGAAAAATTGAAAGATTTTATGTTTTAAGTCTGCAAACTATATATTTAACATATTACTTATTACCCTTACATCTGTGACAAAAGGAGACTTTCCACTGCTGCTTTCTCAATATGCATGTAAAGCTGTCTCATTAGAACTCTAAATGTTAAAAATGTCTTGTGCAGTTTGGGACTTGTATGTGTGAAGCAGTATTTCAGCTCAAATACGTGCTTTCATACTGTCTACAATATAACCAAATCAACATTGAAGCTTATAGTAAATAAATTGCTTATGTATGTTAGCAAATTTTATGCATCCCTTAAAATTTGGAAATGATACAAAGCTATAGTCCGAGCAATTATGTAAATCCAAATATAATCCTTTATGGAGAGAGCCATGGGATGGTAAGCCCTTCTTAATATTTTGGATATGTAATACATACTTTACATATATGCATATATACATAATTCATACTAGTCTCTAAATGCAGATAAATATAAGAATTATTAAAGCTATGGAATCAATTTGAAATGCAAGCGAATTCATTTTGCTCTTCTGTGATCTGAGATGAAACTGGGGGAAGAAATTTATGCTGTGGTAATAACTGTAACATATTGAGCTTGTATTATATACCACTTTATATGCCTACCTAGTTAATATTCACAACAACCCTTTGAAGCATTATTGTTATTCCCACTTTACATATAAAGAAATTAAGTAATTTCCCCAAGATATGACAATTACCACCTTCACAATCTGGTAGTCTATTTTAGTGACTTTATTCCCTTTGTAGTTTCAAAGGAAATTAGAGTTACAGTGTAATAGAAAGAATCAGGGATTGGAAATTAATGTTCTCTGAGAGATTGGTATGCAGAAAGGATTTCAGAAGTATTGGACTTATGTCACTCATATCCAGTTTGATCTTGTCCTGTATATGACTATTAACTGTGGTCAGTTTAAAAGTTTCGGTACCAGGCAAAGATGGAGTCCTAAGATGGCAAAACATTCTATTTCCTCCTTCAACCTACATAGATAAATCAGAGTGTTTTTGATGAATTTACTGGGGAAGTTCTACATAAATTTTTATAAATACTATTATTTTTAAACATAATTGTTTTTGCCAGTTTTGAGATTATCTAAAATACTGACTAATGCCATAGATACACAGGTAAGCCCAAGTAATAAGGCTTTTAATTAAAACTTACATAAAAGTGAAAGTGAGGACATACATAGCATTTAGGAATCCATGTCCCCATCAGTCACTGTGGTCAGTGATATTAGCTGTGTGCTGGTCTGTCGTGTATATGTCACTGGAAACTCATCACTTTAACAATCTCTTCAGTCTTGTAATTAGTGTCTGACATTTCCAAAAAAAAAAAGAAGAAAAACATGGAAAATTAAAGTTATCTTTGATAAACATTTTGGTAAATGAAATTATCTTAAAGAAAAACTGTATCTTGAAATAAAAGAAAATATGTATTATAGAAAAGCACAGAAAACTCAGACAAAAGTGATCATTTCCTTTTAAATGAAGATTGATTGGACATTCAGGAAGCTAAAGGTTACTACAAAAAACACAGGAACAATTGCAGATTTCTCCTTAACATAATCAGATGCAAGTGTACAGTGATAAAAATGCAAATCTTAAGGTGTTCTTAGCTGCTAGAGGTCAAATCAATGTTTTTCCTCAAATCAAAACATCAGAATTTTCCCTCAATCAAGTTTTAATTTTTAAAGGTTGAATATTTATGGGGACTCTAAAAGCAGAAATTGTCAGAAGTCCTTGAAAAAAGGTTAAGCTAAGTAAGAAGTAAACACAGAATGTTCACGAACAGGATTGAAGGTGTCCATGAACACCTTGAATTTAAAATGCAAAGCATCCTGAGGAGAAAGTTTGTAGCTTTTCTCAGATTTTCAACAAAGGCCACAAATTCTTAATAATTATTTTTCTAGAACAGCATTTGTTCCATCTTTAAAAGTTTTTTAAAATCTGTCTATGAGCTAGACTGACTTGCAGACTTCATACTTACTGTGTCTTAATGATTTTATATATAAATTCATGGAATCTTAGACTCGTAAAATTTCAGATTCCATCTTTGTGAATCTTTTCTATTTTGCTGCAAAATAAATGATAGCCCTGTGCTTAAGAATCATTGGTGTGAAAGAACAGAGAAGGCTTTAGAATCAAGTATATTTTAGTACAAATATTTCTCTGCAACTTGGTTTTTGAATTTCATCCTTTGCCTGTAATAAAGAAATTAATATATCACAGAAATGTATTGAATTATATGAAAATAATATATAGCTATAAACCACCTGGCATCTACATAGAGCTCTATTTTGGTCCAAAGTATTCCGTTCTGTGTTTTACCACTTTATCAACATATTTTTCTATATACTGTACTGACTGGAATCGGCCTAAATGTCATTTTTTTCCAATGGTTTTATTTTAAAGCCTTGTATTTATATATTATATATCTAAACCCTCTTCTGCCTAACAGTTTCTCCATTCCTTCTGAATATTCTAGGGTTACAAGTATCCTCATTATCTTTGTCATTCTTTTGAGATATTCACATTTTATGCCAGAGTGTCTATAATCATTCTGCCACCAGTCTTTCAAAGTGATTTCTGACAATTTACTATTTTGTCTCAAAACTTCAGTTAAAGCACTTTCTGAATACAGATCTTCTAGGAATATGTGTGCCCATCTTTGAGGTTCACTGCCTAGGTCTCTGTTGTCTTGGTTACAGTGCTAAAATTATGACCTAAGTTCCGAAAACTGTGCAATGCAATATTTGCTTTTAAAACTTCTGGTGCAGTCAGTCCGGGAAATGGCTTTGCTCATTCATAACAACTTAGACCCAATTCTTTCTGGAAATGAAATCAAATAGAATGAGTTTGGCAGACCATAGGTTGAAACTTATTAGGTGCCTATTGATAGGTAGCCTTTGTGGGGGGAAATGTCAGTGTAGGAGAAAAAGATTGACTCGTGTATACTTGTCTCTGTGTTGTATATCCTTCTTTGCAAAATGAAAGGAAAAGAATCTCAAAGGTCATGGTAAAGCCATTTGAAAATACTTCCAGAGACACGAAGTATATTTGTTTTCCTAATTTCCTAGGGATTAGTGGTGGTGGGAGGGGGCATCCTATGTTTAGAATATCTACCTTTCCTTATCACGAGGCATAGCTAGCAGCAAAAGTAAGCCATGACATGGAACTGAAGGAGCCATGATGATAATTCCTTCTATTTTTCATCTCTGTATTCATTCATTGTGCACCCATGTTTTAAGTACCTTGCATGGGTCAATTATGCTGATAGAAGCTTCTGGTTCAGAGAAGAGGAGAACACAACTCCTGTCCCTTAACAGTTCACTGGCCAGTGAGAGGAGACAAGCAAATGAGCTGTGGACAACAAATCACATGCAGAAATATTTAGTCCTGTCTGGAACAGTAAGATAAAACTTTTTGAAATTTGTTTTATTTGAGTCTCGGCAGGTAAAGAATGGAGACAGGATAAAGGCATTTGAAGCCAAAAAAGAAAAAAAAGGTTGCACTTGCAGAGTTGAAGAGGGTAGAGAGAGAGAGAGAGATGCTGGCACACCCTGAAATCTTTCCACCATCTGGCCCAGCTGGAGGGCAGGGCACTTAATCCTAGTTGCAGCATGTTTGGAAAGTAGGGAAGTCCAGAGTCATTCTTCCATCTTACAAAAGAGAGAGTGGAGGTTCAGAGTACTTAAGGGTTTGGCCTGGAGGCTTCTATTTAATAAGCTATATCACTGACCTTGAACTGAAGGCTTTCAGCTTCTGGTCTAGGGATTTAACCACCTCACCAAATGCTTTTTTCTTTGGCTATGTAGAGACAAGACATCCTCCCCTTCTTTAAGTCCTGCTGCTCAGATTTTTATTTTTCTTGAGTCATGTGTGGTTTTACCTTTGTTGAACAGTAGATCTTAAGTAAGGAAACTAAAACCATATAATAATATTTTTGCTTTATTAGTAAATCATTTTAAAGTATTTCAGTTTGACTGGTTCTAACTAGTTACCAATGAATATAGCTGTGGACATTTTCTATTCTTGTCATGCTTTCATTCCTCCCACTTATACTTTTTTATTGTAATATTCCTGTTGTTCTAATTTCTAATTTGAAGGAATTCTTTATCAAATCAGTTTTAAAATTAAAGAATATCTTCCCGCTATCCTCTCCTCAGCAACAAATTTATTTTTCAAATCAGAGGATAAAGGATTTAAATAAAATTTAAAATAAACTTATGAAAATGGTTGGTTTATTGAAAAGCAACTAGTCTATATATAACATAGTTTATAGAAGTGTATTTTAATTCATTTTGGCAAATATTGATGTATTCCTAAGCCTTCTATGTGCCAACTCTATTCTGTATCTTCATCTAAAGTATTAAGAGATGAATAAACACCGTGCCCTTCTTTAAGGAGCTATCAGGTTAGTAAGGGAGACAAATATGTCAGCTAATGCAGTGAAATACTAAATACAGAA
This sequence comes from Piliocolobus tephrosceles, assembly GCF_002776525.5. NCBI lineage: Eukaryota > Metazoa > Chordata > Mammalia > Primates > Cercopithecidae > Piliocolobus > Piliocolobus tephrosceles. Next base: position 103,435,117 of record NC_045438.1, on the reverse strand, counting down.
TGCAACAATAGAGGCACATTTAAAACATATAGCAGTTTCATTTTCTGTTCTTGTGGTAGCTGGGAGTTGAACAATGAGAACACATGGACACAGGACAGGGAACATCACACAGTGGGGCCTGTGGGGGGATGGGAGGCTAGGGGAGGGATAACATTAGGAGAAATACCTAATGTAGGTGACAGGTTGATGGGTGCAGCAAACCACCATGGCACGTGTATACCTATGTAACAAAACTGCATGTTCTGCACATGTACCCCAGAACTTAAAGTATAGTAAAAACAAAACAAAACATAGAGATGACACTGAAGAGACAGTGACTCAATCTGGAGAGTAAAGAAATGTTTTCTGAAGAAGGAAACATCAAAGCTGTGACTGCAAAGAAGTTTTCCAGAAGAAGCAGGTTAGTGGGTTCAGGCTACTGACAGTAAAAAGACATTGAGCAGGGACATGCCATGGATCTCCCAGGAAAGCTGAAGTTCTTCAACCATGTTATAGAAGCTTCACGAGTGAAAGGACAATGGGCAGAAGTAAGGTTGAGGGCCCTGGCAAGGCTATGGGTGAAAAGACAGCAACCTGATTGCTTAGATTTCACCCTCTGGGCTACAGAAGACAGTGAAAGGTTTAAAGGAGGAGAGATATTTAAACAGACTTACATAATAGAAAACATATACACCTTTTAGTTTAAAGAATAGATTGGTGGATAGAGGGAGGGGAAAGAGTACACATTTAGATAAGGAAGACAAGATAAGAAATGAGTACAAAATCTAAAAACTGATAATAAAATATTAAAATACAGATATATATGTATACACACACACACATACACTGACAAGCGTAAGCAACATTACACTGTAACAGTGCCCTAAGGAAGGGAAGAAAAAGTTATTTAGGAAGGAGAAACACTAAACATTATTGGCTCATTGGATTCAAGTAGTGAGACACACATAATCTAATATTTCTTCCCAGTTTCATAAAAAGTGGTACCACCTACCATAGCAGGAAATAAAGAAGACAGAAATATGGGGAGAAACAGTAATTCATTCATTCATCAAAAATATTATTATTTGCTATATTCCAATATTTTTTAAGTACTGTGTATACAAAATATAAAAAAAAACAAATTCTCTGTCCTTAGGTAGTGTACATTCTATAAAGGAAATCAGATTAGATATAACAAGAACATATAATCTTAGGTGGTGTGAGGTGCTATGAAGAAAACTAGAGCACATGAGGAAATAGATGAAGGCCATGATTTAAAAAAGGTCTCTGTGAGAGGGTGACACTTAATTGAAGAAATAAATGATGCAGATGTTCAAATGATGATCCGGAAGGAAAATGGTCTAAACAGAGAGAAAAATAACTGTGCACACCATGAAACAGGAATAATCTGGCATGCAGTGGAAGGGGCCAAAGTGTGAAAACAGGGTAGAGGAGTGATAGGAAATGAGTTTCAGAGGGGTAGGAAGTGACCTTGCAACTGCTGTTTTATGCCATTTGAGATGGAAACCCTGATAACTTTCCTGACTATCAGAGTGACAAGATCTGATTTACGTTTTTGAAAAGATCATGTTGTCTGTTGAGTTTGTAGAATCATCTGTAGTAGGTAAGAGTGTACCCAGAGAGACTTGAAAAACCACTGCAGCAGTTTATGAGGGATATCATGGTGTCTTGGACTAGGAAGATAGTGAGGAATTGAAGAGTGTTTAAATTCTGTATATATCTCACTATTCAGATGTATAGATGGATTAGTTTCAGTGTACAGAAAAAGAAGAGACAAGGAGGATTAATAAATTTTGGGCCTGAGCAATTGAAATATGGGAAGAGCAAAGTTGTGGGGGAATATGGGAAAGAAGAATTGAAGGGTTGTTTTTGGATGTCTTATGCTTGTGATGCATTTTGGACTTTCACATAAAGACGTCTGTCAGGTGTGTGTTTGGCCGTCTTCCTCTGCAGTTATGAGAGAGTTCAGGCTGGAGCTATGAACCTGAGAATCATCGGCATATATTTAGATGAGATCTGCTAGACTAGAGGAAGACATCCGATGGAGAAGGAGCAGAGAGATGTTGAGACTGAAGGTATACTACAAAAATATTCAGGACGAGGAGGGCACTAGCAAAGAAGAAAGGGAATAACCAGGAAGAGATTGCAGGGAAAATCCCATCTGTGAATTTCAGTGACATAAATGGTAATAGAAAGAGAGTATGGGTCAACTATGTTAGTTGCTGCCGAAGGTCACGGAGGTTAAGTATTGAGAGTTTTCTGGATTTTCAAAATTAACAGCATTCTGCTTCTGAATGAACTAGCTCACGAATTAGGAGTTAACATGCATACCTATGAAGTTGTTATACAAAAATAAAAGCATTAATATTATGACTTAATACAGGTTGCAGACAGCTGCTGTGGAAGCACGGAGGAGAGAAGTCTATCATGAGATAATGTCCAAATTTAATTACTCCAGCTCCATTGGCCTATGTGTGTAGGTTTAATTAATATTTACAGCACTTATTTCACTGTTAACCTGCTTGTTGCTCATATATAATGGAAAAACTTAGTCCTCCTCCCCGTCCTGTGTTATTTCTAGAAGTTGCAACAACAAAGTTTCTTCGAATGTTCTGTTCATAACAGAAATGTCTCTCTTTCCTACTTAGTGTCATCCTTTACTCTTAGAGACTGTAAGTATCTCTTTCCTTCAGTTTGGGGTTACAGGCTGTTTTTCAACAGTCTTGAAACCCAGAAAAAAGAGAGTCTCTATCCTGTCCTTTCCATTTTTAAGCTCCCCAACACTACTTAAATCCCATATCCAGGTTGGGCGTAGTGGCTCATGCACTTTGGGAGGCCAAGGTGGGTGGATCACTTGAGTTTGAGGAGTTTGAGACCAGCCTGGCCAACATAGTGAAACCCCATCTCTACTAAAAATACAAAAAATGAGCTGGGTGTGGTGGCAGGTGCCTGTAATCCTGGCACTTTGGGAGGCTGAGGCAGGCGGATCACTTGAGGTCAGGAGTTTGAGATCAGCCTGGCCAACATAGTGAAACCCCGTCTCTACTAAAAATACAAAAAATTAGCTAGGTGTGATGGCAGGTGCCTGTAATCCCAGCTTCTTGGGAGACTGAGAATCATTTGAGAATCATTTGAATGTGAGAGGCAGAGGTTGCAGTGAGCTGAAATCCTGCCATTGCACTCCAACCTGGGCAACAAGAGCGAAACTCCATCTCGAAAAACAAAAATAAAATAAATAATAAATCCTACATCCAGACACCGAGAGCTCAATGTTCTCCTCTTCCTTATTAAACAAATGGAAACTCCTATGAAATGCATAAATAAAGACTGCTCGTCTCCAGTATGTTCTACCAGCTTGACAAGTACGTACAGACATGGCTGAACTGTGGCAATGGACAAAGCCTAGATTAAACTGACATATTTCCCACACAGACTATGGGATTTATGAGACTTAGAGGAGATTGAAAGCACATAATATTGAAGCCGACCCCCCAAAATGGTATCATAGAACCTTATGGAACAAAAGACAAATTTTCTAACTCCCTTATCTTCATTTGAGGAAATTGAAATAATGTAATTTCAACTGATACATTCAAGGGCACAGAGCTCAATTTTGTAGAACTCAGACATAAATCCAAGACTCTCAAATCCCAGGCTATTTCCTTTTCCAACAAAGTAAAATGAACACACATATGCATGTGTGTGTATGTGTGTGTGTATGTGTGTGTGTGTGTACCACAGTAACTGAATTTTGAATACAGTCTAATTCTTTCCATTGAGTAGGCGGATTAATTTTATTATACTCTTGGAAACAAGAGCAGGATTTGAGATGGGAAGCAAATACTATAATATATTGGCAATATAAAATGTTACATTATGGATGTAGAAAGAAAAGTACAATACTAGGCTAATTTATCTTTGTGTTTCAAGTGTAAAGTTTATTCAGTTGTTGTGATGTAGAAGCAATAGTTTTGACTACACCTGCTTAGAGAATAAGAAACTCAATAAATGTTGATACAGAGTACAAACTCTTAATATTTAATTTCTGAATACTCATGAATCTTGTGAAGAATAGCATGGTATAACAGACTATTCAAAGTGTATGTGTTTCCTGAAACAATTGGTGAGTTGAAGTGCAAAACCAATTAAGCTAATCACTTGGTTAATGAATCAACTTCAACAGTTGAACTCATGGTCATGTGTAGATAACTTATGTTAAGTTTTTAGAACTTATTTATCTATACAAAGGCATGGATTCGTCATGGGAACCCATGGAAATTAGATTTTCCAGGTAAGTGGTTAGATAAATACAGTCTCCACCAATCCAATCTTGGTTTTGTATTTTTGCCAGTTGTTTTTGTAAACACTCCAATTAATTCAATTCCTTTATTAAAGTTATCAACAACATCCTATTTACAGAATGGATTTCAAACCTCTTCACATGGCATTTAAGGTCCTTGCCATCTACCTCAACTTATCTTTCCAATGTTGTCACTGGCCCCTGTTCCTCATTATCTTTTCTAGCTATATGCTTTTGTGTTTCTTGTTTTTAATGTTATATTATATACCATATATTGAATAACTACTCAAATTTCTATTGTCTGTATATATGACACATTTTCTCATCCCTGGACCTTTCTTTATTTATCTTATTGGATTACCCTTCTAATCCTTCTCTACTGATTCGATGACTTCTTCAAAGACCCAGATCAAATGTCAACTAATGTAACAATCTAAGAACTGCTCATGGGCTTCACAATTCATAAATTCTGTATTTACAGGACCCTCCAGGCTATCTACCTGTTCATCTTCCTGTCCAGAGTTCCACATTGTTTGCATTCTCCGAAGGAGACAATTCCATCTCACCATTTTTTTTCAACCCTCCAATCCTACCACTGTTACCTATCATTCAACAGGCTCACTGAAACCCGTCTGTTAACTGTATACTCTACTCAGTGGAATTGCTCAACCTCCAAATATATCCATGTCTTCACTCCAGCTTTCCTCTCCTACAAAGAAGTATCACAAAGAAGTACCTTCCAAATCTTCTACCCATGTTCTTTTCATATTCCCTTCCCAATCTAGGATTTTGCCATATGTTTCTCATACCTTTGATTCTTTGTTTTCACTATCTTCTTTTTGTCAGCCTACAATATACTTGGTTTTATGATTTCCATTTTACATAACATTTGCTTTTTCCTCAAAACAATGCCATGTTGCTCATTGCTTGCTTTTTATTATCTAAACAAATCTGTGGGTGAGTCAGATGATGCACGTGCCCTTGCTTCACTTCTATTTATTCTTCACTTCAATGCATTTAGGTGTTAACTTCCACTGCGCTACGGAAATGGTTCTGAAGTCCAAATCAATTATTTTTCTTTGTCTAAATCAATGGTATTTTTATCCTCATTCTCATTATCTTCACTTTTAACCAACATTCAATACCATTGAACATTTGCTCTTTCATGAAATATTGCTCACACTTGGTTTTAAGGATATAGATCTTCCAGTACCTTCTCCATTTTTTGACTGATTACCTGTTTCCTAGGAGCTCAAGGTCTAATTGGAGAATAGATGCAATCATTTCACTCTCTTTGTGAAGTATCCTCAGTAGCTTCCCATTTCCTGTAATAAACTCCATGCACCTTCACAGTCTTAATAGGATCCAACTTTTGTATGACCTTTGTAGTAACCACACCAGAAGGCCTTCAAAATGTCATGCACATTTATACCTTCCGGCCTTGGATTATGCTGTTGCCCTCTGTCTGTAATGCCTTTCTACACTTTTCGTCTTGAGAAAGTCGTGCTTATCCTGCAAATTATCTCCCAAATGTCAATCTACTGTGTCATTTGCTTTCCCTAATTGTGACATGGAGAATTAGTAACTGCTTATTCTGTTGCCTTTGCACCTTGTATGTGCCCTATAAGTTTTCAGTAGTACATGCAATGTATTAGTAGTATTTTTAAAAAATATCTATTTCTTAATACACTACTCGTTCAGTTATGTTAGAGTCTATATTAATTAATCTTTACATTCACAGTTCTCAGCATATTATAAGCAATCACTAAGTAGTAATTCATTTGATAATATTCTGTCCTCCATGAAAGTTATTTGGTGAGAGAAATTCTGTAATATTTCTCTGTATCACGTGAATCTGGAAAATAATGAAAGAAATTGAATACATAATTATTTTTGCAATTTAAATGATGAATTTGCAGTTATTAGGAGAAAACTGTTGACTTTTCTTCTTATAATTACTAAAACAAAATTAAATATTTAAATCGATATTTAAAATATGACAGTTCTTCAACATTTATTTTATATGTCAGATCATTCAAATTCAATTAATACCTGTTAGAGCTCCATTTTTTTCATATTTCATGGTATCTCTGACTTTTCTCTGGTTTCCCATGGTATTTTTATTTTATTTTATTTTTATTTATTTATTTATTTTTTTGACAGGGCTTCACTCTGTTACCTGGGCTGGAGTGCAGTGGCATAGTCATAGTTGACTGCATCCTCGAACTCCTGGGCTCAAACAATCCTCCTACCTCAGCCTCTCAAGTACTTGGGACAACAGACATGCACCATCACACTTGGCTATTTTATTTTGCTTTTTCATGGTAGAGACAAGGTCTCACTAGGCTGCCCAGGCTGGTGTCTAATTCCTGGCCTCAAGTGATCTGACTGTCTGCTTCAGCCTCACAAATTGCTGGTATTACAGGTGTGAGCCACTGTGCTCAGCCATTCTAGTGTTATGTTAACATATTTAAACCACAGTTCTGAAAATAATGCCATCTTTAGATGAATCTGTACTACAAAGACATTACAAAATATGATGTGAACATTTTATAAGTTCTTCATCTCCCCTGAATATTACTTACTCATCTGGTAGTCCATTACTCTTCTCAGTCTATTTTTACATTGTTTACTTTACTGAGCTTCATCCTGCTTAGTGAGTAAAATTGAACTGCTTAGTGAGTTCAATTTTACTCAGTGAGCCTATTATGAGTCAAACTTTGTCTTATTTTACCTTAATCCATAAAAGAATCTCCTCTCTCTCAAGGGATATTCTGGAATTCTTCTGATCCACTTAAGGCTTTGAGACCAGAGATGAAAGATCCAACTGTCTATAGCTATTGAACTGTCAGAGAAGGTGTGTGGAGCCTGCCTTCACCAACCAGGTCATACTGTTCAGTTGGCAAGGGTGATATTTTATATGGCATATAAGGCTTGCATATATCCCACGGCTTACCACAATGACTGTATTTTATAGATGTTTATAAATGAATGAATAATAGCTGTACTATTTATATGTCACACTTAAACTTATTCCATTATATTTCCTGTGTAGTTTTAGGATTATAAGGATGTTTGCAAATACACGTTTAATATTTGATATAACACAATGTATTAAAAAGTTAAGATGGGTGAATTTTTAACTCGTGAGAATTTATTTTTGTCTTAAAATATATATACAGTCATCATAGCATTGCCTGGAAGCATAACATACCATGTGATTACACTTGTTAACTTTTAATCTGAATACTGTGGCTCACATAGTCACAGCCAACATTCTCCCTTTATAGTCAATAGGGATCTCCCTCCTATACCAGATGTTCAGAAATAAGGCAAGAAGGCAAATGGTTTGATTAAGATGGTTTGATAATATTTTTAAAATAAAAAGCAAACAAGATAAAAACAAGAACATCTAATAATTCCAGAATGTAGTAAGTCACTGAGATTTACTCTCCATGATCCATTCCAGATAACTTTTATAACACTAAACTGAAATCTTAACATATTTACAATTTTGTATTTTGTGTATTCACATATCGCCAGACAGAATTGTCTCGGTTGTTAAAATTTTTTAAATTCTTTTTAATGGTTATATAATGGTCTAGAGATTTGACAATCTAAAATTTACATAATACTCTGATTATTATTCATGTATTTATTAAAAAACATTGCTTGAGTTAATTATCAAGCTATAAATTAGCAAGCAGTTGGATTAAAAAGAAAAAGTACTTATAATTCCCCTTCTCAGACAATAACAGTTTATTAACTGTTGAAACATCTTTATAAGATGAAACAGTTTATAAGATGAAAGATGAAACAGTTTATAAGATGTTGAAACATCTCTTGAACATTTTAAATATCTAGCTATTTTTCTTTCTAATTTTCTATTTAAACAAATATGTGAATATAAATATATAAGGTATATATTTTTAATGTGACCATATAACACATAAGAATATGTATTTTGTAACCAGAAATTTTATTAAAAGTATATATGACGCTCTTCTTAAATATACAGTAGAGTTATCTGCATAGTATTACCTTTTTGGACTGTTGGAATATATACCATAATTTTAGAGTGGTTCCTATACTCAACTTTTAGAATATCTTTAATTTGTGGCAGTTTCAACAATGCTACAATAAGCATTCATATTGTTACACAATCGTCTTGTCAGAAACCTAGGATAAATTCGTAAACATGTGTTAAAGGTATGCATATCTTTAAGGCTTTGATACGCATGGGCTGTATAACTTCAAGAAAAGGTTATGCAAACTTACATTGCTGACAGCAATGAGTAACGCAACTTAACTTTTTTAAATATTTTTGAATTACTCGTTAGCATGAATTACCGAATTTGTAAACCAGTTACAAAATATCTCATTCAAGTAAAGCCCTATTTTAGTTATAGGGAATGTGAGATAATGGTTTTGTTGAATATATTCCTTCTATATCACATTAAAATGGATGATAATTTTTCTTAATATGACAGTGATGAGTGATATGTTCTCTGCTTGCCACTTGATCATAAATTCCAACATAAAAATAGAAACAGTACGATAATAATACATAGGCAGTCTCATTCCAATTATCAGTAGCTTGCAGATATACTTATTTCAAATTAAGCATTTGAAAATGTTTATATATATTATACTCAAGTGAGAACTAAAAAAACTGTGAAGAAATACTGTTTTTTATTTTTTTCTAGGAGATACTATGCCACTTTATAAGTAGAACCACAGAACAGCTCAATTGGTTAAATTTATCATCAGTTAATACTGCAGAGAATTTAATGAACTGGGAGATATGAAAACATTTATTAAGTATTTAAATCCCATTTGGCTTTCCTAACTTTATTTTTTTCCCAGGGTGTCTCACTTCAGAGATGATTTTCCTAACTTTAATATCTACTTACAATAACTTTGTTATACCTTTAAGAAAGGACTAAAATATTTGTAAAATTAGTTCAATAAGAATATTTCCATGTCAAATGGATCTAATTTCCTTTTACTCCTGAAAAAATAAAGACAAATAAAATTAAATTAAGCTCCCTGGGTTCCTCCACAATAGATTCTGATCTGGTATTTAGTGATGTCAAAAGTATACTCAATGAGAGAAGGAAGATCATCATTATGTTTTGGTAATATCATCCACCACCTTATCAGCTGAATACAAAATAGTGATTTGGCTTCTATCTCAGATACCATCATTGGAACAGTTCTCAGACTCACAGGCTTGTTACTTCTTTACTCCAATAAGTGGTGGGGGTGGGGGGCGGGGGGGAGCAAACCTCACTTTTCAAGACCTTTTTTTTCACTACCTCTAACTATACATTTACTATGTTTCGGTTATTTTCAAATCTAATCAATTTTCAGTACTCTACCAATTATATATTTTTTCATAAAACAATTTTGTCCATAAATAGTATGCCATAAATAGATAAAATAGAAACATCAAATTAAATTTCAGATATCATTAACACATTTCATAATGTCTCTTAGAATGTTTTGAAAATCTAAGAAATACTACACAAGGTAACTCATAGCAAGTACATTCTGTAAATAGTCTGTGGTAGATATCATTAGGAAGGAAGAGGAGAAGAGAAAAAAGGAGGAGGAAAAAGGGAGAGAGTGAGTGAGAGAAAGAGAAATAAAGATTACTAAGTGAATGAAAGCCTTTGCATAACCAGCTGTTATCAGAAAACTATCTACCATGGTCAGAGGACCACCTGTAAAAGAGTAACACTGCGTGTTGTTAAAACTAGATCCCTGCATATTGCCTCATATATAACAAGTCAGAGTCCTTTGGGATGGGGCTTAGGGATCTGTATTCTTCAGGTGCAACAAAATTGAATTTTGTGCCCACTGAAATTTAAAATATATCAAAGTGTAAAGTTGTTCGAACATTCTGACCCCTGGCCTGATATTTTTAATTGTTCTGGTTTAAAAAAAATTTTTGCATTATGGGTGGTCATTAAAGATTATGAAGTGAATACATTCTGAGAACATTCTAAATAAATAAACGTTTTAGGAGCACACATTGGAAAGCAAAACCTGAAGAGGATGCACTCACTCTGTTCTGTTCACTGCTGTTGACAGGTGCATCCTTAAAACAGAAACAGGAGAATTTATGATAGAATATGTTTTTCTTACAGAGTATTTTTTTCAGAGATAATGTGATGAATGTTCAAATAATAAAATAATTAAGATGCATAGGTATAGCCTTTCTCTAAATTACTGAAGCACACAAATTATTTTAAGAATTTGAATACTAAAAGGTTTGCATGCCAACATAATTACTATAAATCAATCGATGTTGGAATGTGTTTTGCCCAGGCAAACGTTGCAAGTACAATCTAAATAATAGATAATAGTGGCTGATTTGATTATTGTTAGTAGTAGTTTTCCTAAAATTATAAAATGCATGTATCTAGGGACATGCTTTCTTTATGCCTTCTGAGATTATGAACATATTTCTCTACTCACATAGTTTAAATAAATTTTTTGTCTAGTGAAAAAACTTAGCATAGGAAAAGCAAGACATGAGTTCATAATCCCAAAGGTCAAGTACTGATTTTGTATTTCCTTCATTTAAAAAAATTGCCAGTATTGATGAAAAAATGATTAATTATTAATGAAAAAACACTGGTCCTATGGATCTCTGTTTAACATGTGCATTTTAATCTGTGTTAAAAACATATTAGTCTCTGCCTTTTTTCTCTCCAATACTTAAAGCTGAATTACAACACAAGTATATTATGCAAATCGAGACAGTTCTTTCCAAGTCACTGAAAATTTAATGTCAGAAAATACATATTTTAGCATACATTATTTAGTGAAAAGTTCATTTTTACTTTTCTGCAAAAGCGCTCTAAGCTTTGGAGTAAGAGCATAGTGTGGGTCTCTGGTAATACCATATGTTTTAGAGGTTTTAACTTCCTCATGGGTATCCAAAGATGTTAATATTTGACTTTTCCTGGCATTTCACTGATTTCATTTTCTTACTGTTGCTGTTGTTGCTGCCTTTGTGATCATTATATATGAACATAAATGGGAAATTTCTCAGTTGATAAATGATCAACAGCTCCTTTACTCCCGGTATTGACCAGGAGTGGCTGCTTTAGGAAGCTGTGATTCCTTTGGGAAGTGAGGTATGTCATAATCCTTAAAAATGGAATACAGTGGTCTATAACTTAAACTATTCCACAAATCCTTCTGGGAAATAATCTCCGCCAACCCCAACCCAAATGAGAACCATTGCCCTGGACGCTATCAACAATGGCCAGACCTTTGGTGAACTACCTATCCTGGACAAGGCCTACCACAAAGTAGGTGCTTTTCAAAATATGGTTCAGTCATTGTTGAGGCTGAGTGAACAGATGAAATAGTAGAAAACCACTGTGGTGAAACTCAGGAGACTGGCTACTAGTCAGCAATGTCAGTAACTTCTTTGAATCTGAGGAAGTAGACAGATCTTTCCAGGTCTTAGTTTTCTCCTTTGAGAAATGGTTTGGGGTAGACGATTTTGAGTGTTCTGTATGGTTGCATAATGCATGAGATAAGAAAAATACAAAATACGTGGTGGTGAGATAGGCAACAATTAGGTCACAATGAGATTAAAAATAAATAAAAATGAAAAAGCATAATTATAAAAATAGTATACAGAACTGAAATACAAAACATGTTTGGGGCAGAAAGAAAATTATCAGAGCAAGAAAAATAGGAAAATTAATTATGAGTTTATCTTTAGAATATAAGTCAATGGACACTGGTAGAAGGATTTGGTAAAAATAAAAAATAGCAGTATTATTTGCCAAACTTGTAAGTAATCAGGAAATACATTTTTTAAATGATATAAAAATGATATTATAAAGTGATATGAAAACCTATCTGCTTTATGAATTTGAAACAAGCTTTTTGATTAACATAAATAACAACTATGTGGATTCATTGTTAAAAATTGCTTACCCTATGTTTTTATGAGGATATATACATATATAGTCTTCTAAAGTTAATTAAAAACATGCAAACCCATTGTACTTCAGAGTCAATTGATTTTAATGCCTGAACATACCCACTATACACTACCTTGATAATGACTTAATATATATTTCTACTTCTTTTTTTAAGCCACAGTTTTTATTATTATGGTAATCATTTGAGATAACATTTTAATTCTTAGGCACTTGTTTTTTCTATCTAAATCCATGTCCACATGTATATACAAACAAACAAGAGTACCTAAGGTTATACATAACATAAGCAACATGATAATAAAAATAAGGTTTATGTTTCATGTTACTTTATTTTTATTACTTAACATTGGATTATTCTCTCAGGCCAAATTAATGAGGTAGATGATTCTTTGGGTTTGTTTGTTTGTTTGTTTGTTTGAGACAGAGTCTCACTCTGCTGCCGAGGCTGGAGTACAGTGGGATGATCTTGGCTCACTGCAGGCTCTGCCTTCCATGTTCAAGCAATTCTTCTACCTCAGCCTCCCAAGTAGCTGGAATTACAGGCATGCACCACCAGGCCTGGGTAATGTTTGTATTTTTAGTAGAGACAGGGTTTCACCACGTTGGTCAGGCTGGTCTCGAACTTCTGGTCTCAAATGATCCACCCGCCTTGGGCTCTCAGATTCCTGGGATTACAGGTGTGAGCCACCATGACCAGCTGAGGTGGATGATTCTTAAAGCAAATACAGAACATCTGAATGGACATGTACTTTCTACATGTTGTGGGAGAAGTGTGATATGATAGATAGAGATGGATACATATACACTTATATACACATAATTAATGCATTTTTAAATATATGAAAAGGTGATCAAACCAGAGAATACCCTAAAGATTTAGTGAGGTAAAGAAGAGAGAGTTTTTAGTTGTAGTAGATAAAGACAAGACTGTAGTGCCACATTAGAATTATTTAAACAGAACTTTTATGATTGTCAGGATTTGAACAGGTGCAGAGAGGTGCAAAGAGAAAGACATGAGTAAAAGCCTAAGTTTGTGGTATGTAATGTGTTCTTGGGAGACACTAAGTAGAGGAGTAGATTAACCTGATATTGCAGAGGCCTAATAAAAGAAGTGCATATGTGGGTGTGACCCATTTATAAAGAGCTTGAAATGCCAGGCTAAGATAGTTTTAAATTTATCCTGCAGGTGGTAGAGAAGTGATAGATAATAGAAATATTTACATTATTCATTGTGATTAAGGATAGTTTACTATATCTTTATTTTGATTTCTGAGTTAGTTAACATTTTTAAAGAAAATCCACTTTTGAATGTGTGTATTTTAGGGAGTTTAAGTACTTTTTTACATTAGATAATTATAAGACTTGCCAATTGTAATGGAATAATTTAAGTGTTTTAACAATACTTTATAGATAATAGTAACACTGTCTTAGTTATGTATCCATTGTGCCTTGCTAATGTTACCATTTCCTGTGGCAACGACTGTTCCAGACAGTGGAACTTCTGGATAACATGTGAGAACTTATTCTCAAAACAGTGTCATTTATTAGGTGCTTAATTGTTAATGTTGCTTCTACCAATGTACAAAGATTGCTACTATAAGTTCTTTTATTTCTTTTTTATTATACTTTAAATTCTGGGGTACATGTGCAGAATGTGCAGGTTTGTTACATAGGTACACACGTTGCATGGTGGTTTGCTGCACCTATCAACCCGTCACCTACATTAGGTATTTCTCCTAACGCTATCCCTCCCCTAGCTCCTCACCCACCGGACAGACCCTGGTGTGTTATGTTCCCCTCCCTGTGTCCATGTGTTCTCATTGTCCAATTCTCACTTATGAGTGAGAACATGTGGTGTTTGCTTTTCTGTGTTAGTTAGCTGAGAATGATGGTTTGAACTTTAGGAATTTAAATGTTCTTAGAATCTGATATGGTTTGGCTGTGTCCCTATTCAAATCTCAACTTGAATTGTATCTCCCAGAATTCTCACGTGTTTTGGGAGGAACTCAGGGGCAGGTCCTTTAATCATGGGGGCCTTTCTCCTGCTATTTTTTTTTTTTTTTTTGAGACGGACTCTTGCTCTGTCGCCCAGGCTGCAGTGGCCGGATCTCAGCTCACTGCAAGCTCCGCCTCCCAGGTCTCCTGCTATTCTTGTGACAGTGAATAAGTCTCGCGAGATCTGATGGGTTTATCAGGGGTTTCCCTTTTGCTTCTTCCTCATTCTCTCTTGCTGCTGCCACCTAAGAAGCGCCTTTCACCCTCTGCCATGATAGTGAGACCTCCCCAGCCATGTGGAACTGTAAGTCAAATTAAACCTCCTTTTCTTCCCAGTCTCAGGTATGCCTTTATCAGCAGCATGAAAATGGACTGATACAGAATCCTCAAGATCTCACACTATTTTTGTACCCACTGGGCTACACTGGGCTTGCAAGTGTTAGCTAAATACGTTAATAGTCACAGTAACAAACCGGCTTAAAAAAAATAACATTGGACCTAATATTACCTGTAGCAGGTATGTACGCTCACACTAACTTAGAGCATGCAGGAACAGTGAAAGGAATTTGACTTGTTTTGAATAGTGGAATGCTTTGTTTCTTTGTTTCAAGGCAGTTAGTTTCCCAGTCTTTCAGGGCTTCTACTCAGCTGCTTTCTTTCAGTGTTCAATGGGGAGTTTAAGTAAGAATTTAAACTGCAGTTCTAAACCTTTTCCTTTGTTTTTCCAAACTAAATACCGAATCTGAAAAGATGGACCTTATTTAGCTTTGAATTCTTAGATAAGGTAATTGCAGTATTGACGTGATTGGTCAGCAGGCTGAAGTTGTCAAAGTAAACCAAAATTGTCTAATATTTATGAAATAAGTTAAACAGCCTTTTGGTAAAGCTATTGATTTAGATTCTCTGGGAGGCCCTTATTATTAACATCCCAAATGGGGAATTTATTTTCTTAATATAATTTTTGATAAGTCAGATATACTTTTAGTAGTGAACATTCGACTTTCAAGATAACCAGAGAGTATTAATTTGATTTGATCATCAAAAATAATTGTGTGTGTGTGTACATGTGTGCATGTAGATCTCATTTGATGTAATAGTTACACAAAAACTATTTCTGAATTATGAAACTCAGCCAAAGCAAAAAAATCATTGGCCTTCAATACAGTTCACATACATAATTGCATAAAATAAATTTATATTAAAGATAGCCAAAAATCTACAACATAATTTTAATATTTGCATTGCTTTAAGATTTATTCAGGATATTTCAGCTTCTTTTTTTTATTTGTTGGGACATATGTATTTTTGATTTTACACCGGTTTTAATAAAACTGCATATCTTAAATGAAAATCTGCAGTAGTATAGGCAGATATGGGGAAAGTGTCTTACAACATACTTTCTTCTGTCTTTAGTTTTCAAAGGTCTCAAAGAAATCAAACAAGGATCCACCCCTGGAAGAAGAATGGAATTAAGTTAAAGATCAAGTAAAATTAAATACAGTGGAATTATTAAAATTAAATACAGTGAAAAAAACTTCTATTTGGAAGAACAAAAATTAGTTGATATTAGATGAAAGGGAAAAAATATTATTTTGTTAAATTCAAATTAACAAATAAATTACATTTACTTTGAACAATTAATATAAGCACTGATCCATATACTGAGATACATTGAATCTGAAATAAACCTACAAATATTTAGTTTGGACCAAGTAGCCAATGCTTATTGGAATAAAAATTATGATTATTTATTATCATGAAAATGATTAAGAATCTGTACTGAGTTATGACACTGTTAAATGGAGAGTTATTAGAAAACATAACTAAGTATTTATAACTAATTATATAAAATTGATTTGTAATTAGCTCTACAGGGGTGCAAAAATAATTTCTGCAATATTAATGACAACTAGATTAAAGAGAAGAGCTTTTTTCTCCTCACTCTAATTAGTTTGGTTGTTTGGTTTACAAGTCCTTATTTATGAAACAAATATAAATTTGTCTTTCTCTAGATGCCTTTGGCTCCCAAGCTACCTTTTCTAACACACTAGATGTTCAATCCCTTCTCTTCACTATGCCTTAAAGTTATTACTGTACTCACACAAAGGTTATAATTAATAAGAAAAATAAAAAAAAAAATAAGAAGCAAACAAAAACCTGGATCCAATCCTAAGCAAATGGGCAAATCGGGAAATTTTTGTGCTTTTAAAATTCCTTTTAATGAATTCTATTCCATTTTGTCTCTCCAGACGTCTTGCTGGGAATCCACTAATCTGATATGAATCTACTAGGTCCAATTCTCCCAACTATTGGGAAACATGTAGAGAAAATTTCCTGTCGTAAACAGACTTGTTAAGCCAATCCCCAGGTTTAATCTTCACAATATTCGGTATTTTTTATAATATAAACTTGTATTTCATGCCCTTCTTCCCTGCTAGACCAAAATTCCTGAGTGTAGAAACATCTGTTACTGGCCTCTGTATTCCTCCGGGACTTACTCAGCACCAGCACCATATGCTTGGCCATTGCCGGTATTTTATAAATGCAAGTATTTGTTGAATGAATGAGTAGAAGAAAAACTCTGTGTCCTGCTTGATATAAATACCAACAATCAAGGGCCTATTTTATCAATTCTGTAGTAATTAATAGTGAAAAGGTATTATTTCCTTTTGTCCTTATATATAGAAAATTTCTGACTGTTTTATTTAAAAAGCATGACTTTAAGGCATGAGTTTTATTACTCATGATATTCTTTAGATATCTAGATTTTTTTTTCACATGTAAGCACTCTTTACCACTTGGTACTCCTGTAAAGCATAGACCACTCCTGTTTAATGGTTTAATGTAGTATGCCACTAGAATGCGAAAATAGTACTTTTAAGTGAAAGCGTTACAAGCACTCATGCATAGAACATATCTAGTGAAAGCCCAACAACAGCCAAATGCCTCTGTAAAAGTCTTGTAATAATCTGTAAGGTTGTTGTAAGGTTTGGTAAAAATATCTATGATAGTACCAAGCACCCATGGTAAGCCCTCAATAAATTGTAGCTATCGTTGTATTTCTTAATGTTTTTCAAGCCAAATTTCATTTGTGAGTAGCATGGGGACAATTAAAAACAGTGGTATGGTACATGTAGAAAAGTTGTATGGTAGAATTTTGAGAAAAAATTAATGATTAATGATCTGTTTTCACTGTTTTCCTTGCCATCTTCTTGCTCATTTCTGTAAAATAACTTGTGTTTGTAGTTTACATGTTTAGTGTTGTGATTTGCATCATTTTAGGAGCATTTGATTGAAGAAATTGAAAAATACATCTGTAATTTGTGGTGAAATGGGATAGAAGTGAAAGTGAGTTACTTTGTTTTTTGTGTTTTTTCAAGCCACCAAAGTTCAGTGAATAAAGTGACTTTAGGTTCTTGTAGCTGGTACCAAATCCATCTACGTTTGCTGTATCAAGTGAGAAACTCAAAGAACACAGGCTGGTAGAGCAGAAAGAATGTAAACTACATGCATGGTTCTATGTGCGCACCACCTTCTCCACCTGTAGACTCTCCTTTAACTATGCAGGAAAATGAACCATAGACTTGAGAGTTAGATACAGTTTATTTGCTCGCACCTTTAATGTCACTACACTTTCATAAGGATGCTTGTTGCCCACCTCCATTAATGAGGATTGAGGGAGCCCAGAGCTGAAAGCATTTAGCACCATGCGTGGCACACAGCAATCCTCAAGACCTGCTTTCCTTCCTTTCCCCTTCCCAACCCTCCATCTAGTCTGGTGTGATATATGAAAGCAATGTTGAAGAATGAAACAGCTTGCTGTGGTGAGAAATACTGAGAAGGAAATTTAGATTTAGATTTAGTGGTTTAACTAGCATGAAATTTTTATTGGAAAGGGGAAACAAGGGTGCTATTCTGGCTGTATCTTACTAGCAATATAATCTTGGGCCCTCAAAACTTTTCTGAATCTCATTTTTCTCCCACAAAAATGTGGGTTTAATTATTTATCACTTGCAGTTCTAATTATGTACTGTTCCAAAATGAACTATCCAAGTCTTCTTATCCTCAGATAGTTCCAAAGAAATGTTATTATATTTTGCCAATACAAAAATCTGAAACACAGAAAATTCAAGGACGAGAAAGCAACTGTATTTTTTATTTAATCTTGTAGTCTTTCTCTCTTTCAAATTCAGAAAGAAAACCAACTCTCTGAGGAAAGATCGATTTCAAAGGAATCTGCAGTATTTCTATGAAAGATTGATAAGTACACATTTCACTATGTAAAACATTTGAACTGAAAGGAACAATGCACATGGCAGATGCTTCTTTAACTTGAAATTTTACAGCTGTCATCTGTTGCAGCAACAATGGTTAAGTGAGCAGAATATTGTTTATTCCACTGAGAAAATTATCCAGCCTTTTAGTATATAAATACACCTTTTATTTTTTTCAACTTTATATATGAAAGCAATGGTATGCACCTATCCTCATTTGTAACTAGTTGCTTATTGTTAGTTTGATGTGTCCTCCATCACACTCACACACCCCTTTGATAATCTGATTCTCGCCCTTTTCACTCCATTGAAACTACCCGTTCCTATTGCAACCACTATCTGACTGCCTGACCATTTCTCATCACTCTCCTCCTCAGTCTCTCTGCACTATTTGGTATGTTTTGTGGCACCTTTCCACCATACACATGTTCTTGAACTCCTCTGTACTATCTTGCGTTGCCCCTCCATTCCGTGTCTTTTTTAGCCTGCCTTTTTTCTTTTGTCTGCAACTAGATTACATCCTCAGATGAGTGCTCTCTTTCAAACTCTCTTGATTCATTCATTCCCATAAATTGAGTATGGTTGGTACCTCTAGGGACATGACTCTCAAATCTCTATATGTAGGACTGACATCTTACATATATATATCCAGCTGCTGTGGAGTATTTCTGCCTGGAGGTACCACTGTACACTTCAAAGTCCAAAGTTCCAAGACAAAACTTACTATTTCCCCTGGAAATGTATTTCTTCTTTTATTCTCACACTGTTGATAGAAAATAGTTAAAATTAGATAAAAATAGATAAGAAATAGATAAAATTATATACAGATAAACAAAATAGATAAAAGTTACAATTAAAGAGGAACCACTTTGTAAACCTTCTCTTTTCTTTTGCTGTTTGTCTGCTTTGTGCTGTGGATTTTCCTGCATGGTTTTTTAAAAGTTACATCTTATTTCCCCGACTTTCATCAAATACTTTTGTTGCCATTAGCCTGAGCTATTTTAAATAACCTTGTCATCTCTTTTTCTATCCCACTCTTGCCTGTGTCTCTGCCCAAGTAGACTTACTAAATATTTGTATTGATTGTATTTTTTGCTTCGAAGTAGCTTCCATTGCCTTCTGCATCGACCTGGTACCCAAGGCCCTCCACAGAAAGACTCTGATCTACCTTCTACTCTGTACTCACCTTCGTATTACCTGTATTTAGACCAATTAACTTGATTGCATCTATACACATCTCACTGCACTTGCTCATGTCTTCTTTCTTTACAAAACTCTCCTTCCTTCCCACTGTTATGGTTTATTAAAATAATTTTCTTTCTCCCTCCCTCTTTCCAGCCCTTTCTCCCTTTCTTCCTACCTTCATTATACTAATTTTTCTTTTGTTAATTTAGTTAATTTTAATTTTTATGAGTGTATAGTAGGTATATACATATATGTATTTATGGGGAATATGCAGTGTTTTGATACAGATGTAGAATGTGTAAACAGTCACACCAGGTTAAGTGAGATATCCATCACCTCAAGCATTTATCACTTCTTTGTATTAGAACATTCAAATTCCACTTTTTTTAGTTATTTTGAAATATACAATAAATTATGTTTTGACTATAGTCACCCTGTGGTGAATATCAAATACTAGCTCTTATTTATTCTATCTAAATATATTTTTGTAGCCATTAACTATCCCTGCTTCTCTCTCCCTCCACCGTCCTTCCCAGCCTCTGGTAACCATCATTCTACTCTCTACCTCAATAAGTTCATTTTAATTTTTAGCTCTCACAAATGAGTGAGAACATGCATGTATGTATATTTTTATTTACTATTGTCCGCTTATTTGACAAACTTTATTAGCATATTTTATGGGCCTGGCATAGTTCTGGATATTGAGAATAGAATAGAATGTTAGAACAAAACAAAGACCATGTCCTGTTGTCCCTCTGGTCTAGACAGAGAGACAGATGATACTCAAAAAAATCATATACACTGTGTCTGTAACATGAAATACAGAAAAGAGTACAAAGCTGTCCTTGACAGGTCTGGTCTATTATTTAAGGCCCCCTTCAAATGTCACCTTCCTCGGGAGTTTCTTTCCAATCATATACCCAGGATGTAACTTTTGTGCCTTAATAAAAATGAAAACTTCAGAAAATAAGGATTTTTGCCAATCTGTTTTCATATAAGCCAAATACCTTAAAGAACAGGACATAGTAAATACTTTATAAATATTAATCAAATCAACATCTTTGAAGCTTTTAGTTCTTTGTTTTTTTACCTTGTCTTGTAGCAGTTGTATTACTGCTTTTCATATTCTATGTTTATTTGTATAATTATTTTTATCCTCACCTCAATCTAAAAACAGCAAAAAGTCAGGGATTTTACATAAGTGTAAATTACTTACTTTACATAAATACAACGTAGATTTTACTTTTTCTTCTGTCCTTGCAATGCTATTCCACTATACACTACTCAAAAATTTGTCAGACAGAATAAGCAATATACATTCAAAGACATCTTAATTAATATACATATTGCTTAGATGCTAATGTTAGTCAAAAGTTGTTGTCACTAATTGACACTGGTCTCATTTTGCCATTTGGTAGCATATTTTGCAGTGGCATTCCTTAATGGCCTCACTATATAAACATGTATAATAAATATTATTTTTTTCCATAAAAAATTTTGAGTTACGAGTGAAATAGATCATGTATATAATTTGACTCTTTTTTTTTTTAGTCTTTCTTGCATAGTGTCATATAAATCTAAAGGGCTTGGAAAAAAATTTTTGATTTGAATCAACTCATCTGGTAGCAAAGCTGCATTGTTCTATTGAAACTTTTGTGGTATTAATATATTCACACATTTCTTACATGTATTTTATTAAGAAATAAAATGATTTAGTTCCATGATGCAACTGGAAATTTGAAAAGCCACATATAATACTACTGAAAAATGTGTATTAAACATAGTATGCGTTTTACACTGTTATTCAGAAGGATATTAATTCATTTACTATTTTACAAAATCCAGGGAAGTAGGCACTATTATTATTTGTATATATGGAAGAAGAACCTGAAGCAACCAGAGTTTATGTAAATTGTCCTAAGTTATACAGCTAGTAGGTAAAAGTTGGTACAATGAAATTCAGTAAGCGTAGGTCCAAATTCAGTGCCCTCAAGACTGTTGCTCTGCTGTTCTGCCTAGATATGTATGTGCCTGTGAAATGAGTAAAAAGAAAACTGATGATATTCAGAAGATAAAGAGAAGAGAGACTAATCTCAAATATGTTCCTACAAATATAAAACAATTTAATATATAGCTTTTTATGTAGGCAATTCCATCACTCCAAAAGTGAGGAATAATAAAATTATTGAGAAGACCTAAAAATAGGAAGTTAGGGTGAAAGGAAAATAACTATGTATAATTTGATGCATGCAGGTCTAGATTTTATCAAAACAGTGATTAAAAGCTGTCTGGTGAGAATCTATTTCTGTTTTGGCTGCATCCTCCTTTTTTCATATTTTGTTCCACTTGAAATACCTATTATTTTATCTATTTGAGATGTATTGTCATAGTAAGAGTAGCTTAAAAGCTATCTTCAAATAGAGTTAATGTGTTCTCTGAAGGCCAGTATTCCTGTTGTCCTGTTGTTTAGCTCCTTTTCTTATTAGAATTCAAAAACTGCCATTCAAGGTCCATCTGATATCTATTTGAATCACCAAATCTCATAGCAAAGGACTATAGCTCAACATTCAGATTAAAAAAAAAAAAATTATGTAAAGCTTCAGTTTTTTTTTTCTTTTCTTCTTCTTTTTTTTTTTTTTTTTTTTTTTTGAGACGGGGTCTCGCTCTGTCACCCAGGCTGGAGTGCAGTGGCCGGATCTCAGCTCACTCCAAGCTCCGCCTCCCGGGTTTACGCCATTCTCCTGCCTCAGCCTCCCAAGTAGCTGGGAGTACAGGCGCCTGCCACCTCGCCCCGCTAGTTTTTTGTATTTTTTAGTAGAGACGGGGTTTCACCGTGTTAGCCAGGATGGTCTCGATCTTCTGACCTTGTGATCCGCCCGTCTCAGCCTCCCAAAGTGCTGGGATTACAGGCTTGAGCCACCGCGCCCGGCTAAAGCTTCAGTTTTAAAGCTTTGTACTGTAGCTTCAGAAACTCTGTAGTGATCTTAAGAAAAAAGAAATTGTCATTCAAAAATTTCATTATGAGACTTTATTTTAGATTCGGGATTCAACGATTCTCTAGTCATGAAAGTTAGTGGCAATTTCCAAAGGCTTTGCTGCAATTCAGTTAAGAATCTTTGGAAGAACATTTTCCTTTTACATCCTACAAGCTAGAGATTAGTTTCCAAGCTAAAGAATGTGTCATTTCACTTCTAGGAATCTAGATGGCAGAAATAAACATAAGCACAAGAAGTTTTAGGCACAAAGATGATTGCTACTTTCAAATAATTCACAGCAGCAGAAGACATCTACACAGGAAAGGAAGACAAATTTTGTACATCCACACTGTGGAATACTATGTAGCTACTAAAAGATGCTTGATAAAGGTGCTAATCATGTTAATTGAAAGGTTTAGAACAAAAAAATTCTATAGTCAGTAGGATCATGATATTTAAAAAGTTGGGCATAGGAAAAAATAAAGCAATGCTAGTAGGAATACTTGTCATACTTTTCTATACATTTGCAATTTTTATATTTTGAATAAAAAAACAGTGCTTTTATGATAGAAAAAGTGAATTTACTTAAATAAATGTAAAAATGTTGCAGCAGGGTTTCCCATCTTATGTTTTGGGAACTGACAAACTAGATGGTAAGTAGATACATAGATAGATAAATATATCGATTGATCAATAGATAGATACTAATATTCTATTATTTATTATAACAATGTAAATGCTTATTAAGATAATGCAGAAGACAATATGTTTTACTTCCTCATGTTTCAGACATAAAACATGATAAATAGGAATGATTTTTTTCTGTCATGGGTATTTTTTCCAGTTGTTCATGCAAAGATTTGTCTTAGAACTGTTCTATTTTGGTTAATAATCAAG
Organism: Piliocolobus tephrosceles; assembly: GCF_002776525.5. Classification (NCBI taxonomy): domain Eukaryota; kingdom Metazoa; phylum Chordata; class Mammalia; order Primates; family Cercopithecidae; genus Piliocolobus; species Piliocolobus tephrosceles. The sequence goes on along the minus strand of NC_045438.1, from coordinate 103,411,518 downwards.
TCAGTGACTAACAATCTTGATGCAAAACAACTCACGCATGATATACTCTGTTAGATGATGCTAGCAGATGTTTGAAAAGCATCTGCATACAATAAGGGGATCGTATTATAAAACAATAAATGAAGTTCAATAGCTTTATTAAGCTAAATAATCATTGCTTCTTGCATAAAAATTCTTCCTTCAAGTTAAAAGTGTCATTGGTGAATATCTGTAAGCTTTCTCTGGTTTGTATAAAAATGTCATAGTAATTATCTCATTGTTGAGTAAGAATTTAGTTAAGTATTTCATTCTGTTATTTTTTCTGAAAACTTCAGATTTTATTTATTCTTCCACAACTTTTAACGTTGCCCTGGTATGCTGAATATTTACTGCTACGTGCCTGACTGTGGAATTCTTCATATTTGTCTTACATGTGCTTACTCTTGTCTGGTTAGTGCTTCCTGAATCTGAGGCATGTCTTTCATCAATTCTGGGAAATTTTATCTATTTTCACTTTGAATATGTCCCATGTGGATTGTACCTATTTTCTGACCGTGAAACTTATGTTAGATCTAGATGAGACTTATTCTATTTGCCATGTGTCCTAAACTTTTATTTATAGTTATATTTCTTTATATCTCTGTGAAGAATTTTGATTTAGTTTTGTCTTTTAGGTCAGTACTAGGTCAGTACTCTTCATATCAGATCTAATCCACTGTTTGTACCATCCATTGCATTTTAAATTATGATTACATTTTACTTTCTATAAAATATGTTACAGTTATCTTTACTAAGGTATAATTTACATAAATATATAATGTATTTAGATATATTTACATATAAATACATGTTTACATAAAATTAATTTCAGTGATTTCAAGGGTACAATTCATTGGATATTTATAAATCTCCTATACATATAATATGTATCTATGTATTTCATGATTATACATATATAAATTATAGCACACTACATATTATGTATGTAATATATATGTATATCATGCCATATTATATGTCATAATATCTTGTATATTATATATGTGTTATATATTGTAAGTATACATATATAATCCTGCAACTACTACCATAGTCATAGAAAATATTTATATGTGCTCTTCTGGGAATTTTTCCCCCAACCTGTCTCATCTTTTTTTATAGTATCTTGTTGCTTTCACGTATTTACATTTCTCATTTTATGTATTTTATCATTTAAAATATTGATGTTATAATGTGCATCCAGTAAATCTATAATCTGAACCTCTTTTTTCTTTTTGAGACAGAGTCTCGCTCTGTTGCCCAGGCTGGAGTGCAGTGGCACAGTCTATCTCAATGAAACCTCCGCCTCCCGGGTTCAAAGAAATTCTCCTGTGTCAGCCTCAGGAGTAGCTGGGACTGCAGGTGCATGCCACCACGTCCAGCTAATTTTCTTTTTGTATTTTTAGTAGAGACAGGGTTTCACCATGGTTAGGCTGATTTCGAATTCCTGACGTCAGGTGATCAACCCGCCCCTGCCTCCTGAAGTGCTGGGATTACAGGCATGAGCCATGGCGCTCTGCCAATCTGAACCTCTTATGGTCTACTTACACTTTAATTTTTTTTTTTTCGTAAATTATGCTCATGGTTGCTTTTCTCCTTGAATGTTTTGTACATGTGCACTGTGTCTGCATATTTTTGCACATTTTCATCTGTAACAATTCTGTATGGCCTTTATTGTAGGAAGGTTCTTCAAGAGAGGATTGGCATTTGCTTTTGCTAGGTATCTCACAGGTACCCAAGACTACTTAAAAGTTTTTATTATGTAATGTTTCACACATAAACAGAATTTTCATGTATCTATATAAGGGAATGTATACATATATGCATATGTGTCATGTGTAAGTAAAACAATAAAATAAATGCCTCTTTTCACTACCCACAGATTAAGAAACAGAACTTTAGATGAACACTGATATGGTTAGGCTTTGTGTTCCCACCCAGATCTCATCTTGAATTGTAATCCTATAATCCCCATAATCCCCATGTGTCAAGGGAGAGACCAGGTGGAGGTGATTGAATCACGGCAGTGGTTTCCCCCATGCTGTTCTCGTGATAGTGAGTGAGTTCTCATGAGATCTGATGGTTTCGTATGGGGCTCTTGCCCCTTCACTCAGCACTTCTTCCTCCTGCTGCCTTGTGAAGAAAGTGTCTTGCTACCCCTTTGCTTTCCACAATGATTGTAAGTTTTCTGAGGCCTCCTCAGCCATGCAGAACTGTGAATCAATTAAACCTTTTTCCTTGATAGATTACCCAGTCTCAGCAGTTCTTCACAGCAGTGTGAGAATGGACAAATACAACCACTTTTTACAATAACTTCTTAGGACCTAACGATCCACTCTGGTGTTCAGTTTCCTCCCCACTTTTCTGTGCCAGAAATATTTCTTTTGAATAAATCATGCATTTATTTATATATTCAACAGATACCTTTTGATTACCAACTAGGTGTCAGACATGATTCTAAGTGCTAGGAACACAAAAGTGAGCGAAACAGACAAAACTTCCGCTCTTACAGAGTTTCCATTTTAGTAGGGGCAAGATTATAATTAAAAGGAATAAGTAATGCATTTAGTATGCCAAATGGGAATCAATGCTACAGAGGAATAAATAAGGAAAAGGGTATAGAAAGTGTCGGTATGGGCAGAAGCACACCAACATGGCACATGTATTCATATGTAACAAACCTGCACATTGTGCACATGTACCCTAGAACTTAATAAAAAAAGAAAAAAAGTGAAGTACACGTTGAAATGGGAATTCAAGGAAGGCTTCACTGAGAAGAAAGAACTGAAGAAAGTGTGACCAGTGAAGTTGTGTGGAAGCTAGGAACGGTAAAAACAAATGCCCTGAAGTATTAGAGAATAGATATAGATAAAGAAAAGCAAGGGAGTCTGCTTGGCTGGAGCAGAGTGATCATGGTGAGAGGAGCTCAGAGCTATAACAAGGGTGTACCATGTAGGCACTGGAAGAAATTTGACTTTCACTCCAAGTGGAACTGGAAGCCTTTAGAATGCTTCCAGAAGAGAAATGATGTCATCTGACTTATATTTTAAATATATAAATCGGGATGTTGTGTTAAGAGAGAGTGGAATTGGTCAAAGATAAAGTAGGGACACCCCAGGAGGCTATTATAGCAATCTAGATGACAAAGGGTGGTGGTTTTCATCAGAACAATAGCAGTGGAAGTGGCAGGAAGTGGTCAGGTCAGACTCTGGAAGTATTTTTAAGGTAAAGAATATAGGAGTTGTTAATGGATTGCATGTGGATATGAAATAGAAGAGTCAAGAATGACTACATTGCTTTTGGCCTGAACAACTGTAAGGATGGATTTAATATGAACTGAGAAAGACTAGAATGGCCAGAACGTGGAGTGGTCAGTTTTGAGAAATTAGATTGGAGATGCCTATTAGACATCCTAGTATAAGTTTCGAACAGAAAAGTAGTTCCAGGGGAGGGCAAGACTGGAGATATAAATTTGGGTGGCATAAATATATTGGTTTTATTTTAAGAGTTGACACCTGATCAGCTCCCCAAGGTAGTGAGTAAGAATATAAAAGAGATAAATGACAGGGATTGAGTCCTAGGGAGCTCTATATTGTGAGATTTGAGAGATGACAGAAAACCAGAAAGGCAGATTGATATTGAACAGTCCATTAATTAGGAGAACAACATGTTAAGTGTGGTGTCCTGGAAGTTATGAAAATTATGGAGTGTTATGAAAGTTATGAAAATTATCAAGTGCCCTAAGTGGTGCTGATAGTATCAATTAAGATGAAGAGTGTAATTTGACTGTAAAACCATTCATAATATGAAGGGCAGGAAAGGCTCAATGGAGTGGGTTCAGGAGATAATGGGAAGAAAGGAAGTGATTCTTCAAAAATAATAATAATAAATAAGCAGTGGGGTCATAGGTAGGTAGGGGAGCAGGGATTAAAGAGATTTTTTTCAGATAGTAAATATAACAGCAGTTTGTAGAGGGAAAAATCTGAAGAGAGAGAAAAACTGGTAATATGGGAGAGAGAAAGGAGAACTGCTGGGATTTTGCTCCGGAATAGATGAGAAAGGATGAGATCTAATGTGTTATAAGTGGAGGAGCTAGTAGTCTTTGCTAAGTGACAAGAGAGCTTAGGATTTAAAAGGATGTTTATTTTCAAGTTTTTTTGGGGGGGGAGGGGGTGTGGGGGGAGGTGGCTGTATAGATATGGTTTGGGCTTTTAAGGGTATGATGTCTACAAGATTGTCAGAAATGGCTATTTTCACAAATGTAGTGCATCATCTTTGTTCGTGTAGCCCAAAAGACCTGGGTAATCTAGCCCCTTTCTCTGTGGCCGAGCCACAGTGGCCTTTCAGTTACTGAAAGCCCACTCCTGTTGTTCATCACAGGACCTTTGCACATGCTGTTACACTCATGTCCAGTGGAACTTTCCCCGTGGTTTCCTTCAGGCCTTCATAGCACTTTGCACAAATCCAAGTTTCCCTTTATTCTGAGTTCATTTGATTAGGATCCATCTTTACCATTAGGATTTACTCTCTTAGGGCTGGAACCAAGTCACTTAAAAATGTATAAAATGCATATAGTATACACTGAGTAGCCACAGTGACATTCACTGTTTTATGAATTCATAAGTCTGTTAGGAACTAAAAACACTTCACTGTATTTAACTTGGAGTTATGTGGTACAAAGTAAATAATACAGGTGCCTCTTTTTTTTTTTTTTTTTTTTTTTTTTTTCTCAATTTGGCTGCCTAAGTGCAATAGATTGAGAAGGTTATTGCCATAATTATACTGTGCTGTCTGGATAACATATTTTAGTAAGTAGAATGTAATCTCAATATGCCAGTAAGTCGTTTTGCCTCTGAAGAAGATGTTCTAGCACTTTTCCCAAAAAGGACAAAATGTGTTCATACAGAAAATGTTATTTAGACATTCAAAACTAAGCTTAAATTTGAGAACCTTTAGTTGTGAGTCTATAGCTTTGAGAGAGCACTGCCTCAAATATTTATAATATTTACTCACCAAAATAAAATGTTCACTGGTTTCTACAAGTGTTTAGGGTAGTGTGTTGAGGCTGATGATTAAGGTTGGTCGGGGATGTGGGAGAAGAGGTTGGATATCAAAATTAAAAAAAAATTGAACTGGAAACTCCACGTACGTACAAATATACATATAAACAAAGAAATGAGTAAAACAGTGTGGTTGATTAATATTTTCTTGACACTTAGAAGCCAGGAGACTCTCAACACTAATTAAAACCTAGGAACATAAGCTATTGAATCAAATTAGGAATTAAATAAAATGAGTGATTTGGTTCTGATTCTTGCTACCTGGGTGATTATCAAAAGGGTTTTAGATCATATAGACCTTAGTTCCACAACCAAGGGATAGAGGCGGTAGTATTCTTTTACATATGCCCACTGTATGACTGGAGTTTATGAGACAGAAATGTAAATTAGCATATTTATTTTCAGAGAAGGAAATTAGCTATCTTATAATTTTTTAAATTTTCCATCAGTTAAATATGCTGCCTTGAGTCACACAATATCCCGTTAGCTAATGTTTCAAGTATCTCATATCTCAGAGAAAACAAGTTTTTTTTTTAATAGCTGTTTAACTAACTTTTTAAATTTTATTTCTGTGTTGGTGTCTTGCTCTGTTGCCCAGGCTGGAGTGTAGTGGCACAATCTGGGCTCACTGAAACCTCTGCCTCCTGGGTTCAAGGAATTCTCCTGCTTCAGCCTCCCCAGTAACTGGGATTACAAGTGCCCGCCACCATGCCCAGCTAATTTTTTTTTTTTTTTAATTTTTGGTAGAGACAGAGTTTCAACATATTGGCCAGGCTGCTCTCAAACTCCTGACCTCAAGTGATCTGCCCAGCTCGGCCTCCCAGAGTGTTGGGAATACAGGCATGGGACACCACACCCGGCCATGTTTAACTAAATAACTTTTAAATAACTTTTGTGTTATTAGATCATTTCTGTAGTACCAATGCAAAATTAAGTCCTAAGAGGTTTTGGCGTTAATAAGTGGAGAATTTTCTGATACTAAGTCAAGAAAATGAAGGAATTAGGTGGCATGAGGGGTTACATAAAACTACTTAGATTCCCAATGCAATACTTTGAATTATTAAATATACTTTTAACAAAACCATATTATTACTCAAGGTCCTAACTTTTATAAATGTAAAACAAAAAAAATTACAAATACATTTAGAAATTTCAGGTAATTTTTTTCTTTGGATCTGCTTTTGAATTGAAACACAATTAAAACTGTTTGCTTAAAAATCAAATTATTCAGGTTAATTGCTATTAATTTTTCCACATTTATGTAAAATGACTATCATGTAACAGAAGCTCCATTTTCACTTTGATTAAAATAGAAAATGCTCTAAATGGAATAGTAAATATTATTAGAAGAGGAAATAAAATAATCTCATATGAGATAGAACATAATGATAAAAATGAGTGAAATAAATAGCTATATCTGCTATTCAGACATACCAAGTATACTAAATTATCAGTGAGTAGAAATATACTTTGTTTAAGGGAAGCAATAAACAGCCAAGATTTTACAATCAAAACAGATGTGAAAAGCAGCATCCAAGTTTTCACTTTCAAAAAAATAGTGGTATATGAGGCTCATTTTAAGAAATATCTTGATTTCTTATGAATCATAAGTATTTCCATAATCAGGGACCATTAACGATCTCCATTATCAAGTATTATTTTTGACATTTTAAGATCTCTGATGGTATCAGATCTGGAAATACCTTACCCTTTACTGTCACATGTACAATAAAATGCTAGATCAAGGGGAAGAAAAGAAGAAAATTTCAAAGTAAGCAAAGTTTCATATTCAGAAATGGAATTTATAATGCGAACCAACTTTTTCTGTAACCAAGATCTCTCAGTTCCAACAAATTCACTGTCTAAAAGCAATATATAGAACTTGGAACTTCTGTCCTAGTTTTTTCTTCTATATATTATTTGCATTCAGACATTTGGCAACAATGCTTTTCAGTTTAGATTAAAATAACTAGCATATTACTATTTGGAAAAGTAAATTCTTTTTCTGAACTTTTCTTAATTTCACTGGCATTTTTTGTGCTAATTGGCCAGTAATGATATCTTTTAAAATACCATGAAACTGAAAATGTCAGGAATTGATTATCCAGCAGCAGAGGTCAAGGTTATGAGAGAGGAAACTAAGTTGATACAAAATTAGTAATAAAAATATGGGCTCTCACTACTTGAGTATATTCATTTTATCCATCTGTACAAAGGCATGTAAGATGAAAGATTGTAGTGAGCCAAGGGTGGTAATCTTTGCTGTGGAGCATGAGTCAGGGAGTGGGGAGGGAAATAAGGGACAGTGCTAAAATCATGGTCTGCCACCTAATTTTGAAGTTTTGGGAAACCCCTACCTGCCATACACACCATGCTAAAGAATTTGGAAGTCATCAAAAAATTTATGGCAGAACAACTGGAAAAAAAAAAAAAAGAGAATGCTTAAAACAAATGGGTATAATGTGATCTAACCTACGTTTAATGCTGATTTTAATAGCATTATAGAAGGTGGATTGAGAGGGCAATCCTGGAAATATAGACAAAGTGGGAAACTACTGCAGCAATAATCTGTGTGAAAGATGGCAGAGTGCTGCATTATGGCATGGAAAGGAATACAAGAAGGGGCACGTTTGACAAAGCTATAGAGACACAATAAAAAACGTGGTGATTAACTAAACATGAGTGCAAAAAACAGAAAAGAAGTCAAAAAAGAGCTCAAGGCTACTCACTTAGGCAGCAGGAAAATGGTGAATGCAAAGGTGGAGAAGATTCAAAAAAAAGAGAGAGAGAGGCTGATTTTAATGGTTTTATACATGCTGAATTTGAAGTATTCCAGATTTTTGTGAACTTGTTAGGTGTAAAAGTCTTTCAGCAGTTAAGAAAAGGAGTGTAGAGCTTAAAAGAGAAGACTGAGTTGTATTTATCAGATTTCTCAGAACAGTTTTCTGCTTATGAGATATAGAAGTCTGTTTGGTTAAGGTTTCAGAGTCATTTGACTTAGCTAGTTTTGAACAAGGGGTAGTGAATGAGAATTCTGAGAGAGAGCTTGTGACTGAGAAAAGATGATGATCGAGTGTGGAACCTTAGGAAACTCATCATCTGAGGTTGCCAGGAGAGGTAGTAAGAAAGCCAGAATGGAGTGGACACCTGGAAGTCAAGGTGGGAATAGTTTTAAGAAGGAAATAGTCAAAGGGATTAGATTCTCCAGGAAGTCAAATGAAATGAGAAATAAGTTGTGCTCCCAAAGTTTGGGGAATATAGTTATATCTTGAATTACATCCTCTGCCTCAAATAGTATTTTCATCCATCCTTCATTAGAGTGGCAAACTCTGTTTCAGATCACTCCTAAATTTGTACTTTCACAATATGTAACTCTTTTGACTCACACTACAATGATCGGAACCCAAATGGACATGCGGACTTAATGATGACATTGTTAATAGTATCATGTGTAATGACTAAGTCTCAATTTAACAGCTACCTTTCTCTTTTAAGTTCCAATATTAAGGAGTTTAAACAAGACTAATTCATTTTAACTATCTATACACATTTTTAACCGCACATTCTGAATTGAACTTTGTATCCAAAGCATGAATAATCTAGTAGGATTAGACAAAATTAATATAAAACTCCTAAGATTGTTGACATAAACATACTTGTGTAGAAGGACATTCAGAAATTATTATTAAATAAGATGTTTAAATCTAACACAATTCTTAAAAACAAATGTGCTTCTATAAACCTGAGAAAGGTATAATGTTGATTTGTCTCTATTTATTTAAAAAAGTATATCATAGTCTCAGTAAAGACACTTATCATCTTCTCTTTGCTTCATAATTATTTGACTAGTCAGTCATTTCACCTCCTGCACTCTACTCTTAATTTCCATAGTAAGAGGATTCATGTCAGACTCATTTCTGAGTTTCCCACATTAATTTGCCTCTAGAGCCAAAGTCCAAAATTAAAGATAAGTAAAGTATCTTCTCAATAAATCATATCAACAAAGGTGATATGCTACTGTCTTAATTATAACAGCATGCGTTTTTGTATTTTCATTTTTCAATTTATCTTGTTTAATTTTTTCATTGCATCACTGTTATTAGATTACTTGGAGTATGATACTAGTACGATCAATTAAGGGTTCAAATTCTATGTGGGACTTTTATTTGTCTTTCTCATGGTCACAAATTCAGTCTCCACTTTGGCCATATTTGCAACTGTGCAATATTGGTTAAAAATAAAAAAGAGTGGGTGGACAGAAGTAGAAATATTGCATGAATTCATTTATATCTCTGGAAAATAAGTTTGGAGAACACTATCTGTTCTGTCTGAATAAGAAGCATGTTTGTTCTAAAGGAAGAGCACAACATTTGCTTCAGCCTGCCTGGCGATCTGAAATTTCTGTGTGGATGATCCTCCCATTTTGACATGTTAGCATCTGCCCACTGTGTACTTTTCTGTGTGCTATAACCAGCAGTGTGCTCAGAAATACAATCAGCCCATTTAAGACAAGCCTGTAGCAGGAAGACTTTTTAAAAGACCTGTTTCTTCCAAAGGCTCATGATTTTAAACCAAAATAGCCACGTCCTTTCTTTATAGGAAAGATCATATGTATACAATTGACAACTTCAAAATACCTTAGTGTTTCCTGATTTCATTTCATACATGTAACTTTTCATGGTGAATTATTTTATAAAGTTATTTTTAAATAACACAGATTACTTCATCCAAGATAGAACAAGCGTTTTTTATTAAAAAGAATCTTAATGTATTATATATAAAATAAGATAACAGAAAAAATTTATGTGACTAGGAGAGAAGATATTACAGATATTATAGTTCTTTAATTTTATACTATTCTTGGTAATATAAAAGCCTTTTGGTATCAGAGCAACACAATATATCGAGTCCTTCAGTTTGTGGCTTTGGTCAAGTTTAAAATTTGAAAATCTAATCATTGAACTAAAATGTTATTTCACTGTTCATATTATCAAGCAGTTAAAAAGAAAATCAATTTCCTTATTATTTCAACTAGGTAAGTATTCTTACATTAAATAATGAAGTATTTGAACTTAGAATCCTCATTATCCTCCTGTTTTACTGAGATCAGTATATCAATTAGCTACATGTAATTTAACATTCTAAAACAATAAAATTCATTAATATTTTGCAAATGTGTTTAAAATAGAAAAAAAATCCGATTTTCTTAACAATCACCACTAAGGGCAATTCTTACAAATAATTTAACCCTCTGTTACTGGGAAAACATTCATAATGATTACACTGAAAAATAATCCAAGCAAATATATTTTTCTGGAATGAGAAAAGATAAAATGATGGAAATTAAAATGTCAGTTTGTTTGCTATGATAATCAAGTCAAGAGGAAAATGTTTTCCTTTGTTATAAAGTGTAAGCTCTGTACAGGAAGGGTATTTTTTTTTCTTTGCTCTCTGCAGTGTCCACAGCACCAAGCACCGTGCTTATATATATGACTAATTAATAAAAATTTTTAAATGAATGAAACATGAATCTGATAATCTGGAAACCAACTTCTGTTTATAAATCAACATAATTGTGTTATGCAAAGAAAAATAACATGCAAACTTAGTCTACATGGTAAACTCTTTCATATCATTCTGTGCAACTCTGGTCCATTTTTCAGTCTATATCATACCCAAAGTCACATGGCATCATGTCAGTGTCTTGAGGTTCCCAATGCTGTGCTCCACGTAATTCTTACTATATAAAGCTCAAAGTTTACACCAGCAAAAGTGTGTGTGTGGATCAGCACAAGGCTTATAACCCTGTAAGAATAGTTACTTAAACTTTATGGTCTCCTAACTGTAGAACATTGTTGTTGTAATTCAGAAAAATGGGCTATTATTAACAGAATAATAGTACTATGCTTAGAATTTCATGGTGTATATATGATTTTCTATTAAAAATCTAAAATATAAGTGATTTAAGGTAGTTTGATGGTTCCACTCTGTGATGAGTTGAGCTAAATTCAAAATTATACAACAAAGCAACTTAAAAAAATAACCACTTTTTGTGAAGGATCAGAAATCTAGAGGATTGCAGCCAAGTTGAAATTCTTTAGGATAAAATTTCAACTCAATGTTTCTTCAGCCTTTACATTTTGAGTTAGTTTTGCTGGGTTTATTTGTGGATACTCCATCTGTTCAGTTCTGAGACGGGCTGGAAGAATATATTTATGGATGGCCACTAACTCCAATCTGATGAGTCACTTAAGCAAGAAAGTACTAGGATCATGACTGAATTCAGCAGGGCATGTGAATATACTGTTTATAAAATAGAGTTCAAGATTTTGCTTTGAAGAATCTGGGTCAGACCCCAAGCCTTTAAGTTTTGGTCAATTGAATGTAAGTATTTTTTTTTTTTTTTCCCTCAAACTAAGTTACTACCTAGTATAATTGAAAATATATGAGTTTTTAAAAAATCCAAGCATTTAAAAACTATGGAACATATTTATTTATATAATATCAATTCTTAAAATATTTGACATACACTATTAGAGGAGAATTGTAGGAGAAAGTTTTTTTGTCAGAAAATATTTTTTTCAGTTTCAGAACACATTAAGCTGTGACCTTACACAATGGGACTTCAAGATGTGTTTGGGTGTTAGGTTTGCTAAAATGAGGAGACGTTATTTTAAATACTTTCCATATATTCACTGCATTTTGATGGGGAGGCTTTGCTGAACCTCATAGAGGGTGTGGGCGATTTGATTTGCCATGATAGACCAACTCTGTTTTCCTGAATTGGCTTGAATTTATATCACTGAAATATTTGAAGTAGTTGATCGTCTTCTTTTTGTGGAGTTTATAGTTAGACAAAATATATGCAAATAATGTGTGGTACTTCCTTGTTCTCTTATTTGTCTAAGAAATAATTATGTGTATTTTTTTTCAATTATCCTAGAAAAAAAATTTATCCTAAATGCAAATGCAAGTAGTCTACGTGACTTATTAAAGTACTAAGTTACACCCCAAACTCACATAAACATGATATATGCTTCTATTATCTTTTTTTTCCTTTTCATTTTTACCCTGACTCTTCCAGCTCAAATTTCATCTCTTGTGTTTCCCTTTGGAGCCCTTGCATGTTTTCCTTTTTTTGTTTTTTTAAGAGTTCTTAGATGAGAGAGGTCACAACACCTGTAATTTAGATTCTTAAGGAATCTGTTTATAGTTTGTCTGTTTTACAGCATAATTTTTCTGTTATGGATTCTTCAATTGGTTTTTTAAGTTTTCTCATATTTTTCTTGTAGCTTTGTTTTTTGCTTTGATTTGGGTTAAAAGCAGATTTCCTTCTGAATATCAGTCATTGTTTAGGGATTATTTCATTTCCTGGTCCCAGCAATTTTTTGAAGAACAATGAGGGTATATGAGCTAGTGGGCTATTAGCTGGTGGATCCTGGGGCTAGGCCTATATCAAGACCTCCACTCTGCAAGGAGACCACCTCTGCTCTTGACTAGCAGATCTGCTGGGCTAACTTGCTTTGCATTTCTAACACTCTGCATATCACCAGTTCTGGACATTGCACTTTCTTTTCTCTAATATATCAAAAACACAGCTGCTGAGGTGACTTTTGCTCTTCCGTGTGGCAGACCAAAAGCCTGAGTTGTATTAGAAATGCCACGAAGCTCTTTCTCACGTGGCCCCAACCTCCCTGCTACCCTTTGATAAATGACTCTGTAATCTAGTGCACTCCTGCCCACACGCCTAGATCTTGTCTTTCTAGGCCAGGGGCACTGGTTTGAAACTAAAGGGTATAAAGTTACCTGAGAGATGCATTGGAGTGGGTTCACTCTTTACTTCTTCCCTGCAACATTTTTTGCTGCCTTCGGTAATCTGTTTTCCTGATTCTGGTTCAGGGTTTTAGCTGTTTTTTAGTTTCAGCAAAGATGGAGTTTTGTTTCCTGCATTTATATTCTTGTTGATTAGTTTCAGAAAGAAGATTCAGGCAGAGACAGTCTACTTCAGGATCTTCAACCTGAAGTTACACATTACACTCAAGTATGGTCAGTGCCCTCTGAAATTCCGATGAGCTGTCTGTTGCAAGTATGGATAGATGTTTAATCTGCTATGGGAAAATGACATTGCCCTGTTCATTGTAGAGAGCAACAACACATAATTTCTTATCTCCCTGCCATATACCTTAGTTAGGAGTGAAATGTTGGCGGGGTGCAGTGGCTCAAACCTGTAACCCAATACTATAGGAGGCTCAGACAGTTGGATTGCCTGAGCCCAGAAGTTTGGGACCAACCTGAGCAATATAGTGAGACTCCACCTCTATTTTGTTTATCTTTAAAGAGTGAAATGTGAAGGTGGAATGAAGTTATTCATGAAAATATGATGCATGGAACTTCAGAATTCATTTGTATTTGATTATGAATTTAAGGTATTAAAAATCCATATATCTTCAAAAAAGTAACCTGCCTTTTGAGGATCCTAATTTAGAGAAAATGAAAAACGTTTTAGCTTTTTCTCTCTGCAATTCTCCACTCATCAGTCTAACCTCTGGCCCTCTCAATGGGCTCTGTCCTACTCAAATCTTTCTGATAGAAAGGAATACATTAATTTGTTAAATCATGACATCCCAAACCAGGAACTGCATACAAAACAAAAACTAAAGAGCTTTTCTCTGTAAGTAACTTGCTGGCTGTTAGGCTTACCTGAAGTACAGGAAATAATTAAATCTGGGTTCATAAAGTTGCTGCTTTTGATTACTTGCTATGTTATGAGATGTGTGAGACTATAAGAATAAATAAAAATGCTAACAATTTATACTATCAATATAATGTAAAAAGTGAAAAAGTCAACAATAGTTGATATATTCTTCCATTACAATGAACTTTTATTCCATACATTTATTTTACATTAATCATAGCTATAATTGTTATTTGTGCAACTGTTCAAATATCCTTAGAGATAATCTGGAAAGATTAATTTGTAATTTGTATGATATAACATAGATAAATGTAAAAATTTCTGTAAAGTATATATCCTTTAAAGAAAAGATTTTATCAATAAAAAGTTTCATTTGCTCTTTTTGAAGACTTGAAATAAGATAGAAAGTGAGTCATATCATTCAGGGATCGTTTACATACCTAGCTGAAGAAATAGATATGGGCTTAAAGATGGTCTTTCCAATAAGGGATTATAGTCTTTCTCGCTTGGAAAATTGGTTTGTTGATCTGGAGGGGCTTGGGGGGCTATTGCATGGCTTCTGAAAGCCAAGATTCCCTCTGAGTGGATTTATTGTTTGAACCACCTGTGTACTTAGACTCCCACTCACTTTCTTCAAGGAGAATGCTGCTGTCTAAGGATTTAGCCAGGTTTAAAATATATTTGTAATAGGAACTACCAAACCTTATCTCAAGCTGACCTATAAGAAAGCCCATCAAAATTAACTTCCAAGGCATTCTGATAGTTATGCCTTGATTCTGGATCTTGATATTTCCACACTTTTGTTTTCCTTTTCTATAATTATTATTATTATACTTTAAGTTCTAGGGTACATGTGCACAACGTGCAGTTTTGTTACATATGTATACATGTGCCATGGTGGTGTGCTGCACTTATTAACTTGTCATTTACATTTGGTGTATCTCCTAATGCTATCCCTCCCCTCACCCCCCACCCCACGACAGGCCCCAGTGTTTGATGTTCCCCACCCCGTGTCCAAGTGTTCTCATTGTTCATTTCCCACCTATGAGTGAGAACATGCGATGTTTGGTTTTCTGTTCTTGTGATAGTTTGCTGAGAATGATGATTTTCAGCTTCATCTATGTCCTTACAAAGGATATGAACTCATCTTTTTTTATGGCTGCGTAGTATTCCATGGTGTATATGTGCCACATTTTCTTAATCCAGTCTATCACTGATGAACATTTGGGTTGGTTTCAAGCCTTTGCTATTGTGAATAGTGCCATAATAAACATACATGTGTTTATGTCTCAGTAGCAGCATGATTTATAATCCTTTCGGTATATACCCAGTAATGGGATGGCTGGGTCAAATGGTGTTTCTAGTTCTAGATCCTTGAGGAATTGCCACACTGTTTTCCTTTTTCTGTGAAAAAAAAAAAAAATCAGAGGAAAACTTAGTATTCAGAAAGAAAAAATATATAGGAAAATGTCAGCCTGAACAATGATAGGTAAAGGAATGCCAGGAACTCTGCCGACTGCTACCAGGATGAGAGAATCTGGCTTCAGAATCCAGTTGGTGGAGGTTTTCTGTTAAAAAGGCTTAATAGAACCTTTTTGCATTATCAACGCTCATTTCTCAATGTCTCTTCAAAACAGGAATTAATGTTAACAGATCAGAGGGACACCCAAAACTGACTAGATGAGCTTACTGTGACTGTACTCCCTTTGTAGCTCATTTACATACTGTAAAACTTGTAAGAATATAGCTCCTGAGGGTATATACAGCAATTTACCTCATTTTTTCTCATTCATAACACAGTATTAAAAATAAACAAAGAAACAAACAACAAACTTCTATTCCTAAATTTAGCCGGATTTACTTTGCTTGCCCTTTGTGCTTCCCATTCCACATTGCATCATTTTCCAAATACTACAAATTCAGATTAGATGTCATGGCAAGTAATACTATAATCCATTTATTTGGCAAATTGTGTTGTTAGTAAAATAAATTGTTGTGGCAAAGCCAAATGGGATGCTAGAAAGCACACTGCTTTAAGTAGGTGTTGGGATCCTAAGTTCAGAGTTTCAGAGCAGTTATTTATTTAGTGCTTTAGTTTATACAAAGTGCTTTACCTCTCCATGCCTGATATGCTGATATGCAAAGTGGATATGTTGTTTCGATGAAAGTCAAGGGTTGTTTTAGAGATTATTTCATGTGTCAGTTTGCATTTATTTATTTTTCCTTCTGCTTCATTTCAGAATCTTTTTGAAGTGGTTTGCAGACACATAAAATATAAACAGATAATTAAAACAAAATGAAGTCAAGACAAACACTAAACTAATAGTGAAACCAAATTGGCTTTGAGTTCCAAATCAAAACAAAAACACAAAAAAGAAAACTAAACTGGTTACATGATCTGAGAGAAACACATTTGCCCTCTCTCTCTCTCTCTCTCTTCCTCTCTCTCTGTCTCTCTTCCTTCCTCTCTCTCTGTCACACACACACACACACACACACTCCCACATACACACATAAGACCTTGCTGTAACAAGTCATTAAGTTGTCTAAATTAGAAATGTGGTCCTCCTCGTGAGCTGCTATAGAAATGCAGGTATCTTTTCTGTCATTTTCTCTTAGGAATTGCAACACCATCTAGCTTCTCACAAAATCAGGTGAAGTTGTGTTCTCCTGCCATTCTTCTGCTCCAATGTTGTAACATATTTTAGTCAAAATGTATCAAAAACTATGAACTTCAAAATACACAGCTTCTCATATGGTGACTGCATTATGTAGTGTCAAAAGACAGCCCCATGCCAAAAGGCCAATTTTACCATTTCTGTGTGGACAATGCTTACTTTTCTGGGAAGGTTTCCTCCGTCATTCTCCCAAGTATCCAGAGATAAGACTTTTTGATGAAAGAACTTTACATAGATGCCACCTTATAGGAACAAAGTTCTAAACTCACAATGGCCATGGGGACTCTCTCTGTTCCTAGTCTTATACCTCTGCTCCTTATTGGCCATTAAAAAAGCAAATGAAGGAGGGAGATGGAAAAAGATAACCAAACAAAAGCCTCCACTGAATCATCCTCCTTGCAGAACCACCAAATGTAACACCTATTTACACACAAAAAAAGAGCCCTTCATAAGAAGCAAAAATCAGACAAGCAATTATGGTACCTGGTTTTAAGTTCATGTTACTGAAAAGGGCACTGAAGAGAGAAGGAAAGACAATCTTGAATTGCCCATGCCAACCCTCCCCTGTCTTATGGCAGCAGCCATGGGGCATGGAAACAAAATCTTGTATGCATAGGGAAGGGAGAGCACAGTGATTGTGGGATGTTGCATTAGAGCTTAGTCCTTTTCTGTTACAGTGGAAAGCAACACCAGACAGAAATTGGCAGGTGCCCACAGAAGCAGTATTTAGAACAGCCCTACCCAGAGGTGAATCGCCCATCCCAGCAGTAGGAACCTGAATTCTGGCAAAACTCACCACCACAGGCTAATACTCTGGGATTCTAAATAAAATTGAAAGGCAGTCTAGGCCACAAAGACTGCAACTCCTGGGCAAGTCCTAGAGCTGTTCTGGGCTCAGAGCAAGTCTACTTGGGGGACACGTGAACTAGTGAGACACCAAGCTGGGGTGGCCAAAGATGTTGCAGTTCTGAAAGAGACTCCTTTCTTTTTTCTGCCAAAGGAGAGGGAAGAGTAAAGAGGACTTTGTCTTGCAACTTAGATACTACCACAGTGGGGTAGTGGGGTAAGGCACTGGGCAGAGTCTTTTTTTTTTTTTTTTTTTTTTTGAGGGTCTTTCTCTGTTACCTAGGCTGGAGTGCAGTGGCACAATCACCTCTCACTGCAGCTTCTGCCTCCTAGGCCTGGGTTCAAGTGATCCTTCCACCTCAACCTCCCAAGTAGCTCGGACGACCTGCCCCAAGGGCCTGTGCTGGTGGCGGCCATGGGGAGAGACTCCTCTGCTTTGGGAAATGGGAGGGAAAGACCTTGTCTTGTGGGTTGGGTGTCAGCTCAGCTGCAGGAGAATAAAGAACCAGGTAGATTTGAGAGGGAGGGAGGGAGGGAGGGAGGATCACAAAAAAAAAAAAAAAAAAAAAGAAAAAAAAGAGAAAAACAGAAACTAATAACAAAATGGCAGGAGTAAATCCTTACTTATGAATAATAACATTGAATGTAGATTAATTAAACTCTCCGATCAAAAGACATAGAGTAGATGAATGGATAAAAAACAAGACCTAATGATGTTACCCACAAGAAATACACTTCACCTATAATTAAACACATAGACTGAAAATAAAGGGATAGAAAGGATATTTCATGCTAACGGAAACCAAAAAGGAACAGTAGCTATACTTACATCAGAAAAAGTAGATTTCAAGAAAAAAGCTATAAAATGAGTCAAAGAAGACCATTAGATAATGATAAAAGGGACAGTTCATCAATATGATTTATCAACTGTAAATATATATGCACTGAACACTGAAGCACCCCGACATGGAAAACAAATATTATTAGAACTAAAGAGAGATATAGACCCCAATACAATAATAGCTGGAGATTTCAACAACCCATTTTCAGTTTTGGACAGCTCATCCATCCAGTCAGGAAATTTATAAAGAAACATCAGACTTAATCTTCATGACAGACCACATGGACCTAATAGTATCTCATTTAACATATAAATATATGCATTGACTATGTACCCACAAAAATTAAAATAAAAAATTTAAAAGTTAATTAAATTGAAATGAAGAAAATCATACAAAAATCGATGAATCAAAAAGTTAGTTCTTTGAAAAGATAAATAAAATTGGCAAACCTTTAGCCAGACTAAAAAAAAAAAAAAAAAAAAAAAAATCCAAATAAATTCAGAGATGAAAAAGGAAGACAATACAACTGATACTACAAAATTCAAAACATCATTAGAGGCTAATATTAGGAACTATATAACTATATAAGCCTATAAAGTGGAAAACCTAGAAGAAGTGAATACATTCTTAGACACATACAACTTATTAAGATTGAAATATGAAGGAATCCAAAACTTGAATAGACTAAGTAATCAGATCAAGGCCATAATAAAAGGCCTCCCAGGAAAGTAAAGTCCTCAACTCAATGGTTTCATTACTGCACTTTACAGAACATTTAAAGAAGAACTAATATTGATCCTACTCCAACTGTATTTGCAAAATAGAGGAGGAGAGAATGCTCTCATTCTCATTCTATGATGCCAGTATTACCCTGATACGAAAATCAGGCAAAGATATATAGTTTAACAAAAAGAAAACTACAGGCCAATATCCCGGATCAACATTGATGTCAAAATCCCCAACAAATACTAGCAAACAATACAGTCAACAATACGTTAGAAAGATCATTCATCATCACCAAGTGGGATTTATCTCGGGGATGCAAGGATAGTTCAATGTATGCAAATCAATCAATTTGAAGCATCATCTAAACAGAATGAAGGACAAAGGCTATATGATCTTTCAATTGATGCTGAAAAAAGCATTTGATAAAAATTCAACATCCTTTTATTATAAAAACCATAAAATAACTGGGTGTAGAAAGAATGTACCTCAACATAGTAAAAGCCATATACAGCAAACAAACAGGTAACATCATACTGAATGGGGAATAACTGAAAGTCTTTTCTCTAAGGTCTGAAACATGACAAGGATGCCCACTTTCACCACTGTCATTCAACATAGTACTGGAAGTCCTATCTAGAGCAATCAGAAAAGAGAAAGAAATGGCATCCGAATTGGAAGAGAAGGAGTTAAGTTATCCTTGTTTGCATAGTATATGGTCTTATATTTGAAAAAACCCAAAGAGTCTACCCAAAACTATTAGAGCTAATAAACAAATTCAGTAAAGTTGCAGGATACAAAATCAACTTACAAATATAATTAGCATTTCTATATGCTAACAGCAAACAATCTGAAAAAGAAATAAAAAAGTAATTCCAGTTATAATAGCTACAAATAAAATTAAATGCCTAGGAATTAAAATAATCAAGGAAGCGAAAGGTCTCTACAATGAAAACTATAAAACGTTGATGAAATAAATTGAAGATGACCCTAACAAATGGAAAGATATTCCATGTTGATGGATTGGAAGAATCAATATTGTCCAAATATCTATACTTTCCAAAGCAATCTACAGATTCAATGCAACCTCTGCCAAAATAGCACTGACAATATTCATAGAAATAGAAAAAAATCCTAAAATTTAGGGATTGCAGAAGACTCAGAACCACAAAAGACTCAGAATAGCCAAAGCTATCCTGAGCGAAAAGATATAACTGGAGGAATCATGTTACCTGACTTCCAATTATACTACAGAGCTATAGTAACCAAAACAGCATGGTGCTCACATCAAAACAGACAGATAGACCAACAGAACAAAATAGACAACTCAGAAACAAATTCATACACCTGCAGTGAACTCCTTGATAACACAGCTGCCAAGAATGTACATTGGGAAGAAACTGTCTCATCAATAAATGGTGCTGGGAAAACTGGCTATCCTCAGGCAGAAGCCTCAAACTAGATTCCTGTCTATCACAATATACAAATATCAAATGAAAATGGATTGAAGACTTAAACCTAAGACGTCAAACTATGAAACTACCACAAGAAAACATTGGGAAAGCCCTCTGGGACATTGGTCTGGGCAAAGATTTCTTGAGTAATACTCCAGAAATAGAGGCAACCAAAGCAAAAATGGACAAATGATATTACATGAAGTTAAATGGTTCTGTACAGCAAAGGAAACAATCAACAAAGTGAAGAGACAACCCACAGAATGAAAAAAAGAAAAATATTTGCAAACTAACCATCTGACAAAGGATTAATAACTAGAATATATAAATAGTAGCTCAAACAACTCTGTAAGAAAATATCCAATAATCCAATTTTTAAAAATGGGTAAAAGATATGAATAAACATTTCTCAAAAGAGAACATACAAATGCATCAATTATGAGATAAATATGAATGAAAGCTGCAATGAGATTGAGATATTATCTCACACAAGTTAAGTGACGTTTGTCTAAAAGACAGGTAATCACAAATACTAGTAAGGATGTGGAGAAAAGGGAACCATCCTAAACTGTTTGTGGGAATGTAAAGTAGTACGACCATTATGGAGAACAGTGTGGAAGTTTCTCTAAAACTAACAATAGAAATACCCACTGCTAGGTGTATACCCAAAAGTAATTGAGATATGGAGGAGATATCTGCACTACCATGTTTATTGCATTACTATTCAAATAGCCAAGATTGGGAAGCAACCTATATGTCCATCAGCAGACACAAATGGATGAAGAAAATGTGGTACATATACACAATGGAGTACTATTCAGCCATAAAAAAGAGTGAGATGATGCCATTTGCAACAACAGGAATGGAACTGGAGGTCAGTAAGTTAAATGAAATGTCAGGCACAGAAAAACAAACTTCACATGTTCTCACTTAAGTTTGAGAGTTAGAAATCAAAACAAATGAAGTCATGAAACTACAGAGTAGAATTATGGTTACTAGAGTCTGGGAAGGATAGTGGGAGGTTGGGAGGGAAGTGGAGATGTCTAATGGGTACAAAAAGTAGAAATAATGGATAAGATATGCTATTTGATAGAACAACAGGATGACTATAGTCAATAATAATTTAATTGTACATTTAAAGTAACTAAAGATTGTAACAGAAGAAAGGGTTAAATGTTTGAGGTTAATGGATATCACATTTAGCATGATGTGATTATTATACACTGTATGTCTGTATCAACATATCTCATGTACCTCATAAATATATATATTATGTACTGACAAAATTAAAAATTAAAAAAATTAAAAAGAAAGAGGAGAAGACACAGAAGATAACACCATTTGATGATGGAGGCAGAGATTGGAGTGATGCACCTATAAGTCAAGGAACACCAAGGACAGTGACAGCAACAGAAGCTGGAGAGAGAGGCATGGGACAGATTATCCTTCCAGAGCTTGCTGAAGGACTGGCCCTGGGGAAATGCTGATTTCTGATGTCTGGCTTCCATAACTGTGTGATATGGTTTGACTGTGTCCCCATCCAAATCTGAACTTTAATTGTATCTCCCAGAATTCCCAAGTGTTGTGGGAAGGACCTAGGGGGAAGTAATTGAATCATGGGAGTAGGTCTTTCTTGTGCTATTCTTGTGATAGCGAATAAACGTCACGAGATCTGATGGGTTTATCAGGCGTTTCTGCTTTTGCTTCTTCCTCATTCTCTCTTGCTGCCGCCATGTAAGAAGTGCTTTTCACCTTCTGCCATGATTATAAGACCTCCCCAGCCATGTGGAACTGTAAGTCCAATTAAACCTCTTTCTGTTCCCAGTTTCAGATATGTCTGTATCAGCATTGTGGAAATGAAATAATACACTAAATCGGTACCAGTAGATTGGAGTGCTGCTGAAAAGATAGCCCAAAATGTGGAACTGACTTTGAAACTGGGTAACAGACAGAGGTTGGAATGGTTTGGAGGGCTCAGAAGAAGACAGGAAAAGTGGGAAAGTTTAGAACTTCCCAGAGACTTGTTGAATGTTTTGACCAAAATGCTGGTAATGATATGAAAAATAAGGTTCAGGCTGAGGTGGTCTCAGATGGAGATGAGGAACCTCTTGGGAACTAGAGTAAAGGTGACTCTTACTATGTTTTAGCAAAGAAACTGGCAGCATTTTACCCCTGCCCTAGAGATTTGTGGAAATTTGAACTTCAGGGAGATGATTTAAGGTATCTGGTGGAAGGAATTTCTAAGCAGCAAAACATTCAAGAGGAGACTTGGGTACTGTTAAATGCCTTCAGTTTTATAAGGAAAGCAGGGCATAAAGATTTGAAAAATTTGCATCCTAACTATGTGATAGAAAAGAAAAACCCATTTTTCTGGGGAGAAATTCAAACTGGCTGCAGAAATTTGCATAAATAGCAAGGAGCCTAATGTTAATCCCCAAGATTATGGGGAAAATGTCTCCAGGCCATGTCAGAGACCTTCACCGCAGCCCTTCCCATCACAGACCCAGAGGCCCAGGAGGAGAAAATGATTTTATGGACAAGGCCCAGGGACCCTGTACTGTATGCAGCCCAGGGACTTGGTGCCCTGTGTCCCAGCTGCTCCAGCCATGGCTGAAAGGGGCCAACGTACAGTTCAGGCTGTGGCTTCAGAGGGTGGAAGCCTAAAACCTTGGCAGCTTCCATGTGATGTTGAGCCTACGGGAACACAGAAGTCAAGAACTGATGTTTGGTAACCTCCGCCTAGATTTCAGAAGATGTATGGAAACGCCTGGATGCCCAGGCAAAATTTGCTGCAGGGTGGGGCTTTCATGAAGAACCTCTGCTAGGACAGTGTGGAAGGGAAATGTGGGGTCAGAGCCCCCACAGAGTCCCTACTGGGTCACTGCGTAGTGGAGCTGTGAGAAGAAGCCCACCATCCGTCAGACCCCAGAATGGTAGATCCACTGACAGCTTGCACCGTGCACCTGGAAAAGCCATAGACAATGCCAGCCTGTGAAAGCAGCCAGGAGGGAGGCTATACCATGCAAAGCCACAAGGCCAGAGCTGCCCAAGACCATGGAAAGCCACCTCTTGTATCACTGTGACCTGGATGTGAGACCTGGAGTCAATGGTGATTATTTTGGAGATTTAAAATTAGACTGTCCCACGGGATTGTGGACTTGCATGGGCCCTGTAACCCCCTTATTTTGGCCAATTTCTCCCATTTGGAATGGCTGTATTTACCCAATACCCGTACCCTCATTGTATCGAGGAAGTAACTAGCTTTCTTTTGACTTTACAGGCTCATAGGTGGAAGTGACTTGCCTTGTCTTAGATGAGACTTTGGACTGTGAACTTTTAGGTTAATGCTGAAATGAGTTAAGACTTTGGAAGAATGTTGGGAAGGCATCATTGGTTTTGAAATGTGAGGACATGAGATTTGATGGGGCCAGGGGTGGAATAACATGGTTTGGCTGTGTCCCCATCCAAATCTCATCTTGAATTGTATCACCCAGAATTCCCACTTGTTGTGGATGGGACCTAGCAGGGGGTGATTGAATCATGGTTGCCGGTCTTTCTCATGCTATTCTTGTGATAGTGAATAAGTCTCGCAAGATCTAATGGGTTTATCAGGGGTTTCCACTTTTGCTTCTTCCTTGTTCTCTCTTGCTGCTGCCATGTAAGAAGTGTCTTTTCACCCTCTGCCATGATTATGAGACCTCCCCAGCCATGTGGAACTGTAAGTCAAATTAACGTCCTTTTCTTCCCAGTCTCGGGTATGTCTTTATCAGCAGCATAAAAACAGACTAATACACTGTTAAATAATTAAGTTATGTTGTTTTGTTGTTAAAAGAGGTGGGGTGGGGGGTAAGAAAAGAAAAAGAAAAAAGGAAAAGCAAATGAAATCAAAAGGAGTAAGTAAAGTGTAGAAAGTAAGTTCAGAAGAAAGTAGTAGGAGAATGTTTTTGGAAAGGAAGGGAGACAGGAAGGAAAAAAAAAGAATAGAAAAAAAGAAGAAAGTGATGTTAACTAAGTACAAATTTATGAACCTGAGTAATACAACTGAGAAATTAAATCTAAAAAAGATATCAACATAAAATCATTTCTACAAATCTAAAATTTAAACTAAGTACAATTAATATTTGTTAATCAAACATAAATACCAGACATTTAATAAAAATAAAAAGTTTATAATTTTAAAAGGATTAAAAATGTTAAATTTAAATTTAACAAAACATAAAAATAAGAAATGGTGACTATTAAAAAAATCACTTTTAAAAAGGCAATGACAAGGTAATAGTAAAAATATAAATCTTTCATACTGGTTATTCAGTCCAGTGATCTATTAATTTTATCTTGCACTCTGGTTATAATACATGAATCAAACACAATGTATTATCCCTATTAACAGCAACAATAGCAACTTCCCATCTAAAAATCAAAGGGGAAATGCTAATCTTTGCTCTTAAGAAATGCTAACTAAGAAACTAAGAAGATAGGTAAAATTCAAATTTTGAGTGTTTTCATTTAAAATGAACTTTTAATGAATATATTTTGACTTGGGAGTGAAAAGTCACACAGAAAGCAAGTGGCTATGATTCTGCATTAATCTACGAAACTAGCTATTGAATATTCTATTAATATTTTTTAAATATCTCTTCTTTCTCAGACCAATCACATATTTTCTACTATGTTTTACATAATTCTACTTTGTATTAAGTCTAAATTCTAAAATTTCTAAATTTTACAATTTCTAAATCAATAGAGCAAAGGAAAATTTTGACTGAGGAATAAATAATGTAAGCATTGTTTTTGTTTGTTTCTTTTGTCAAAATTTGTTTCACCTTATAAGTCATTATTCTCTCAGGTACAGTCCTGTCAAAATTTAACAAAACCTAAAAAAATTTCATTTATACTGACATTAAGAATTTTCCTAAGGTGGCATTAGCATTCATTGAATGTTCCATTGATTTTTTAACATTGACAATTCAAAGACTAACTTAATTTTTTATGTATCTTCTCAGTTAATAAAAACACCATACTTAAAATTAGAAGGAATAAAGGAGGAAACAAAAGAGTACATCTAAGATTTATTAATTTTTTTACAAAGGTTAAATGCTCACCCAGACTTGGATGATGGCTGAAATGTTTGAATTGTTTATATGGAAGGTTTCGAAAAGGAATAATATTTGCCTTAATCTCTAGGTGAGAAATGGTTCTTGAATTGGGAAAAGGGATGTAAGAAAACATCAGTTTCCTTCAATAATCATTCCCAGTGAAAATACTTCATCATATATTTGTATTAATACATTTAAAAAAAATATGTGTCTGCTTGGAGTGTTTGCAGTAATGTCTAAAGAATGACCATAATGTAGACTAGCATCTAAGTTACACATTTAAGTTAAATTCTAATTTACAATTTAAAAAAAAAATCACTGAAAATTTAAGTAATCTCTTATGTAGGAGAGGGAATATTGAGGGAAGAATAAACTGCATACACATAAGTGTTAAATACTGAAATTATCTAAATCAAACTTGCGAAGTTCAATTAGCTACTGAAAATACGATTATTACACCTTTTTTACACACTTGCTTCCAATTTTTAAAGAAATACATTTTATTGTTTTTGTCAAAATTGTAAATCCTTAAAGAATACAAATAATACTGAAAATTAAAGATGAAAATTCAGATTCTACCACTCTCAAACTATCATTTTTAACATTAGCTGGACACTATCTCACCCAGGTCTCAATGTCACAATTCACCTCTCTATGCAAATATACAGATAGAACTTCCATCTGTATCTTCTAACTTCTTAGATAGATGTTTGCATGGATAGCTGGATGGAAATAATTTATAATGGGGGAACCATAGTATAGAAGTTGTTTTCTATCAAATGTGTGTACTTTAGTTTCAGTTGAACTTCATAGAAGAAATAAACCAATACAGTTAAAGAAAGAGTGAGAAGACAATAGAATGATTTTTACAATAGAATGATCTTTTAAATCACCTTCTTCAATTTCAACTTTATTGGATTCCTGTTTAAAATATGTGTCATATTTTACACATATTTAAAGTAATGCATAATAATGGTATTATCACTTTTACATCTCCTCATTTTAATAAGGCATATTATCATTTACATTGCCCATGTTTAAAACATTCACAGTTTGTTCTTTAATCTCAGGTCCCATAATTTTTTTTTTTATCAATAGTTATGTATATAACGGGATTCAGTATGCCTCACCATTTCATTTTACCACAGATTCTCAATTGCTGTGTGTGTGTGTGTGTGTGTGTGTGTGTGTGTGTGTTTTCATTTATCTTTTAATTGGACATATTTCATGGTCAAGCTTTTTTACTTTTTTCCTCAAGAGGGGCACCTGAGTATAGTTATCTTAATTCATTCTTGTTTGATAGCACCTATCTGTTGTCTTTATTTCTAAATAACATCTTGAATGGTTATAAAATTCTTGGGTTACACTTTTGTTACTTTAGAGGGTGCAGACATTGTTTTGTCACCTCTTGCACTGTATGTTGGAAATGTCTGCAGGTAGCCTCATGTTTTCTCTCCTGTTAGGTGACACTCTGTGGGAGGGGTGTGGGGATCTGAATAGTCAATAGGTTGAGTAGGCCATGTCTTATTGTTGACTGTGTCAAATTTACTTGAAATTGTGTGCTTCTAATGTTTAGATTAAGTTACTTATTTGGGGAAATAAGATTACAGATTCAACATGCGTCTTCTCCTACATTTGTTGAGTCTCTACTTCACAGATATGAATTGTTGTTATGCTGTATTACCTAGTCACACTTCCATATCTACTTGTTTTTCTTTAATCATTTTAATCTTCCTCACTTACAACAAAGCAGCATTTATTATATAAACCTCAACATTTTTAACAATATCACTTATTTGATTTCTAGTCAAGTCAATTTTGTTTTCACTATTTCTAAATAATATATTGTTATGTAATGGTGGAGTATTGATCCTCAACTTGGGTTCATAAGTCTGATAGACTTTTGTTTTTGTTTTTGTTTTTTTTGAGACAGAGTCTCGCTCTGTCGCCCAGTCACGAGTGCAGTGGCCTAATCTCCGCTCACTGCAAGCTCCGCCTCCTGGGTTCACTCCATTCTCCTGCCTCAGCCTCCCGAGTAGCTGGGACTACAGGAGCCCGCCACCATGCCGGGCTAGTTTTGTTTGTTTGTTTTTTTTTTGTATTTATAGTAGAGACGGGGTTTCACCGTGTTAGCCAAGATGGTCTCGATCTCCTGACCTCGTGATCCACCCGCCTCCGCCTCCCAAAGTGCTGGGATTACAGGCGTGATCCACCCGCTCCCGGCCTGATAGACATTTTAATTACATGTACTTGTTTCTCACATTTGAGCTGATTTTTGAAGAATTTACATTCTCAATATGTTATTTCATAATATGAAATAATTGTGAGCAATTCCATTCTGTTCCATCAGTTACTTTTCTTCTATTTTGGACATGGCTTTGCTTCCTTTCCTTAATCATTTTGGGAGTTCTATAAAGTTCTATCTGTTCTGATAAAACATGGGTAACCTGTTTAGCCTCTTCCTACTATACCTGATACCAGTTAATTTTTCTTTCAAAGCTTCTGTTTGAGCTGCATGCATATTTTCTTTCTCTACTCTTCTTTCTTTGCCTCTTTCTGTCTCTCTCTTTCTCTCTGTCTCTTTCTGTCTCTCTAGCTGTCTTTCTTTCTAGTTTTCGAGTATTATAGTGTCGTCTTTCCTTTTCTGGACACTGTTGGTAATGTTTTTATTTTTACATGACAATTTTTGCTCATTTTCCTAGGTATCAGTGAGGAAAATTCTAATACTGTGAAGACATTTTAACCAAGAAGTAACTACTTAATCTTGAAAGTTCTGCATATACATTATCAAATGATTATCCAAACATGACATGTAATTTTTAATGATCATTATTGAGATAATTATGCTGCATAAACTGTGGCATTTAGGGATAGAGAAAGATTTGTTAAATGATACAAAATTACCCTGATCTGATCACTATACATTATAAGTATCAAAACATCATCATGTACCCCATGAATATGTACAAGTGTTATTTCTAAAATTTAACACAATCCTACAGTTTTTCAATCTATCATTTAAAATTTAATCTTTCTATCTTTAGTGATAGAAAGTTTATCATAGTGTATTGGGACATTCTTTAAATATATTCCTGAACTACTTTTCTTGTGATTATATCAAGTAGGTAAAATGACTTTTGGAAGGTTTCAGTAGGATAAATAAAAGTTGCATTAAAGATATAGATTTCACGGGGACAGTGCTATTTCTGATATTCTTGACTGATTCATAAAATCATAGGCAATTTATTTGCATTTTGCACTGAGCCAAGTTTTTTTAATTATATGAGAAAGATGCAAAAATGCATGTTTTAAATCTTTTTATGTATTATTCATTTCAACATTGTTTACTATATAACCTATTGCTGTAGGTTTATAAATCCTCACACTTTATTCCAGTTGTTACTGTGCTTCCTCCCAAATACATTAATAATTTATATTTCCTCTTTCCTTGTAGAAGTTAGATATTAAAAGTTATTTATCAAATACAACGTACTTACAAATGTGTTTTAATCACGAGTGTCCAGATTTATCCATTTATCTTAATGTAGCCTTGAACGCTGTATGAAAAAAATCATTGTACTTCATGTCTTTTATTCTTAATTAGTCAGGGTTCCACAGATGAAAGCATTTTTGTAATTGGACTCAGAAATGTTTAAATTGTTAAATTAGCATATATTGAATATATTAAGTTAACATAGAAAAATTAAAAATATATAGTAATAGACCTCTAACAAAAATGCTCAAATTAGTTTATATAATAGTACAAAACTGTATTATCATACACACAATAACTTGTGTATTGTTAAAGAGTAGAGACAAACACTTCAGCTATTGCTGAAAGCTCATAGAGGCCACCTGAAATTGTTTTATTCCAGACGTAAATAAATGTATTTTGGCTTCATTAAACATTTTGATATTTAAAAAAAAGCTCCACCATTTGTGCCAACACTATGAGTGGCATCTTTTTAATAGGATCCTTCTAGGAGGAAGAAAAAAGCTAGGTAAGCATATTCTTTCTTATAAACACTCAACATTTTTTCTTTTAAAAAAATTGTAGTCTTCAGTGCTGCACACTGTAACAGTGTAGACTGTCAAAGACTAGATAACTAATTTAGTTGGAAATGAATTAATGCTGTCCTCATCTCACATTAATTTTGTTACAATTTTTTTTTTTTTTTTTTTTTTTTTTTTTTTTTTTTTTTTTGAGATGGAGTCTCTCTGTGTCGCCCAGGCTGGAGTGCAGTGGCGCGATCTCGGCTCACTGCAAGCTCCACCTCCCGGGTTCCCGCCATTCTCCTGCCTCAGCCTCCCGAGTAGCTGGGACTACAGGCACCCGCCACCACGCCTGGCTAGTTTTTTGTATTTTTAGTAGAGACAGGGTTTCACCATGTTAGCCAGGATGGTCTCGATCTCCTGACCTCGTGATCTGCCCGCCTTGGCCTCCCAAAGTGCTGGGATTACAGGCGTGAGCCACCGCGCCTGGCGAATTTTGTTTTAAGTAGAAAATATTGGCTCTGAGTATAGAATAATGAGTTACTTCTTTAGACTCAATAGACTATAATGCCAGGAATGGAAACAATGTCACCTTTGTGACTAGAATACTAAATGATGAGCCATATATACTGCCCAGCAGCAAAAATGTCCTCAGTGCAGACTTAATCCATTTGACCAAGGTCAACATTTAATTTCATACCTGAAATATCATATAGTTTACATTGTATGTATTCTAGAGCCCAGACTTTATTCCATGAAATTCTCATTCATTAGTGTCTATAATTTATTTTTACCCATGAGTAAAGCTTTAATCTTTTATGCAGTCATGACCAGCCAAAGCAGAACAAATTATGATATATCTTTGTACAATAATATCTGACAGAAATCGCCTACAGTAAATATAAAGAAAAATGCATTCAGAAAAAACCAATTAACTTATGTTATAATTGAGTAAAGATTTCATAACCTGTATTGTTTTCAAGAGATTTTAAATCTTGATGCTTAATAACCGTAAGTTTGAAATAAATGAATGGTTTCATTCATTTTGTGGCAAAGCATTTAATAATGTTTTTCATCCTGTAGTGATTCTTATCTGTCTAGGTAAAAACAAATTTTCACTACTAGAGAAAATATGAAATCTAAAATGTTATTACAAAGAGAAGAAAACCTGTAGGTACTGAGGAAACAATAAAATGTTAAATATTTCTGTTCATATTTTGACTAAAAATATAAGTGTATAGGATATTCTTTGTTATGCATAGTTCTGTAAGGGGTGCAACCTTATTTATCTGCCCAATCTGGGAAGATTTTCAGAATTAATCCATTTGAAATCTATCTGTTTAAAATATCTTTGTTTAGTAGTAACTGAAGAAGTTGTTCTAACTTACTCAAACTTGCAAAAAAGTAAAACCTAAAAGGATGTGAGAATGATTGGAATCACATGTCAAATGTATGGTTTACAATTTATTATAAAGTTCACATAAACATGAATAAGGGTAACATAGATTACCAATATTGTGGTTTTAATGTTTACTTGCAATCTTTCACTACAAAGGAAGCACTAAAATCCTTAACCATGCATGTGGGAAGGGAATTTTCTTTGACTCAGTCCTGTACAGATCTTTTATTAATCATCTTAATTCTTAATTCTGCACTGACTTCTCATTTCTTGCTGTGATTGTTTTGTAGTGACCTGTATAAAGATGGCTGCTACCTCCTATCCAGACACAATCTCAGGATTTTGTTGTCGTTGTTTTTGTCTTTTGTTAATCAAACGCTCTATGTGCACAGGCTCCATCAACTTCCTCTCTAAAGCATTTGTCATTTCCTTCCATTAGGTAATCTCTGCAGATCTCGGGCTATGGCTGCTAATTTTCTGGAATTAGTTTATCTATATTTAGTTTGCCTCATGCAGGTTCAAGAGCTCGGCTTTACTGTTAAATAGGAAGAATAATGTCAAGAGATTTATTATATAGCATGGTTTCTATAATTAATAATGATATATTGTATTCTAGAGAAACACTAAGAAGGTGGATGTATTCTTGCCACAAAAATGATAACTGTGAGGTAATGTACTTGTTAATTAGCTAGATTTAACCATTCTACAATGTATATGTACTTTCAAATGTCATGTAATACACAATAAATTGATGCAATTATATATATAAATTTTAAAAATTTAAAAAAAAATTGGAAAAAAGCTTCTCTTTTTTTTGGAGCTTTGCTAGTTGGTGCAAACAAGTGAGCAGCCTATAAATACTGTCCTCATCTTAGCAAAGGGTTTGGCCATAGAGAAAAGAAATGTCCTCCCTATGCCAGCATTTTACAGATTTAGTGTTTGAACTCCTAGATCTTATCCACTGAATACCACACTCTAAACTCATTCTCTCCACCTCTGACGCTAGGGCACAGATTTCTCTCTGTGTTTTCCTTGCCTTGCCTTTCTGACTTGATACCTGACACTACAATCTATCCACCTCGGACCCCAGCTGCAGACTTCAGTCTCTCCCAGCATTGCTGTCATCTCTCTGGGATGCTGGCCAAGGATATTCATGGAGATCCTATGGAGTATAACTGCTGCTGCTTAACCTTGCCCCAGAAACCCACCCTGCACCTGCTTCTACATGCAGTTTCTTATCTCTTCTTGTCTTTGCCTAAGGAGTCAGACCTAGGCAGGATAGCTTTTGTCAGGAAGGAACCTGCGTCCAAACTTACTTGAAAAGAGCTTCCTCCAGGCCTAAGTCTTTTGCTGCATTTTGCATTATTACATTGTCTCTTTATGAAAATCAAGTATTCTGTTTTACTCGTTTATGCCTGTTTCTTAGTAGAGATCAACTCTAAATATCTTTTAATATCTACAACGATGGTGATTGTTTACCAGGTCGTTTAAAGACAACAAAAATTCTGATTTTAAATACTTGTGAATAGCAAATATAGCCTCAATTTATAGTGTCTTCAAATAGTTTCCTGTCTACTGTCCTTATGAGAGTCTACCAAGACATGAGCCGTGTGATCCATCAAATTAATTTAAACACTTTAAGGGAAAAACTAATAGCATTAATTTAATTTAATTTAATCATGTATGACATAATTTCTAATAATGAATTTCTAGGTAAAAATATTTATATTGTTATGTAATATATGTGATTTATTAAAATATATATAACACTAAAATATATCCTTTGATATTATCAAACATTTTAGTGCCTCACTTTGCACCAATATTAAACAAAATCATTTCTGTAACACGTTAGA
This sequence comes from Piliocolobus tephrosceles, assembly GCF_002776525.5. NCBI lineage: Eukaryota > Metazoa > Chordata > Mammalia > Primates > Cercopithecidae > Piliocolobus > Piliocolobus tephrosceles. The sequence continues at coordinate 103,378,858 of NC_045438.1, read as the reverse complement.
CGATTTAAAAATTTGCAAAGAACAATAGAAAATCATTAAATTATAAATCATAGATTTAATTGTATTGCCCAATATTAAGAATGTACTGGATTAGTAATAATTCTAGTCCGGGGGCAGTGATTCATGCCTGTAATCCCAGCATTTCAGGAGGCCAAGGCAGGAAGATCGCTTGAGTCCAGGAGTTTGAGGCCAGCCTGGGCAACCATAGTGAGACCCCCATCTCTACAAAAATTTTCTTTAAAAATTAGCCAGTGATTTGGTTTGGCTCTGTGCTGCCACCCAAATCTCATCTCGTAGCTCCCATAATTCCCAGAACAAGGTGGGAGATGGCTGAATCATGGGGGTGGGTCTTTCCCATGCTGTTCTCATGATAGTGAATGAGTCTTACAAGATCTGAAGTTTTTAAAAATGGGAGTAGCCCTGCACAAGCTCTCTCTGTCTGCCTGCTGCCATCCATGTAAGGCACGACTTGCTCCTCCTTGCCTTCCACCATGATTGTGAGGCTCCCCCAGCCACATGGGACTGTGAATTCTCCATTAACCCCCTTTCCTTTGTAAATTGCCTGGTATCAGGTATGTCTTTATCAGCAGTGTGAAAACGGACTAATACAGTAAATTGGTACAAGTAGAGTAGGGCATTGGTGAAAAGATACCTGAAAATGTGAAAGTGACTTTGGAACTGGGAAACAGGCATAGGTTCGAACAGTTGGGAGGACTCAGAAGATGAGAAGAGGTTGGAAAGTTTGGAATTCCCTAGAGACCAGTTGAATGTTTTTGACCAAAATTCTGATAGTGATATGAACAATAGGGTCCAGACTGAGGTGGTCTCTGATGGAGATGAGGAACTTGTTGGGAACTGGAGCAAAAGTGACTCTTGTTATGTTTCAGCTAAGAGACTGGTGGTATTTTGCCCCTGCCCTAGAGATTTATGGAACTTTGAACTTGAGAGAGATGATTTAGAGTATCTGGCAGAAGCAATTTCTAAACAGCAAAGCATTCAATAGGTGACTCGGGTACTGTTAAATGCATTCAGTTTTAAAAGGGAAACAGAGCATATTTGCAGCCTATGTGATAGAAAATCATGTATGACATAATTTTCTGGGGAGAAATTCAAGCTGGCTGCAGAAATTAGCATAAGTGAGGAGCTGAATGTTAATCTCCAAAACAATGGGGAAAATGTCTCCAGGGCATGTCAAAGGTCTTAGCAGCAGCCCTTTCCATCACAGACCCAGGGGCCCAGGAGGAAAAGATGGTTTCTTGGGCCAGGCCCAGGGCTCTCCTGCTCTGTGCAGCCTGCAGACTTGGTATCCTGCATTTCAGCAGCTCCAGTCATGACTAAAAGGGGCAGAGGTACAGCTTGGGCTGTGGCCTTCAAAGGGTGGAAGTCCAAGACATTGGCAGCTTCCATGTGGTGTCGGGCACAGAAGTCAAGTATTGAGGTTGGAGAACCTCCACCTAGATTTCAAAAGATGTATGGAAATGCCTGGATGCCCAGGCAGAAGTTTGCTGCATGGCTGGGGAACCTCTGCTAAGGCAGTGTGGAAGGGAAATGTGGGGCTGGAGCCCCCACACAGAGTCCCTAATGGGGCACTGCCTAGTGGAGCTGTGAGAAGAAGGCCACTGTCCTCCAGACCCCTGAATGGTAGATCCACTGACAACTTGCATGGTGCACCTGAAAAAGCTGCAGAAACTCAATGCCAGCCCATGAAAGCAGCTTGGCGGGAGGCTATATCCTGCAAAACCACAGGAGCAGACTGCCCAAGATTGTGGGAACCTGCCTCTTGCATCAGTGTGACCTGAATGTAAGACATGGAGTCAAAGGTGATCGTTTTGGGGCTTTAAGAGTTGACTGCCCTGCTGGATTTCATACTTGCATGGGCCCTGTAACCCTTTTGTTTTGGCCAATTTCTCCCATTTGGAATGGCTATATTTAGACAATGTCTGTACCCCCATTGTATCTAGGAAGTAACTAATTTGCTTTTGATTTTACAGACTCATAGGCAGAAGGGACTAGTCTCAGATGAGACTTTGGACTGTGGACTTTTTGAATTAATGCTGAAATGAGCTGAGACTTTGGGGGACTGTTGGGAAGGGATGATTGGTTTTGAAATATGAAGATGTGAGATTTGGGATGGGCCGGGGCAGAATTATATGATCTGACTCTGTGTCCCCACCCAAATCTCATCTTGTAGTTCCCATCATTTCCACCTGGTATGGGACAGACCCAGTGGGATATGATTGAATTATGTGGGTGGGTCTTTCTTGTGCTGTTCTCATGATAGTTAATGGGTCTCATGAGATCTGATGGTTTTAAAAATGGGAGTTACCCTGCACAAGCTCTCTGCCTCCTGCCATCCACATAAGATGTGACTTGCTCCTCCTTGCCTTCCACCATGATTGTGAGGCTTCCTCATCCATGTTGAACTGTGAGTTCTCCATTAGCCCTCTTTTATAAATTGCCAAGTCTTTGGTATGTCTTTATCAGCAATGTGAAAATGGACTAATATAGTCAGGCATGATGTTTCATACCTGTGGTCCCAGCTATGTGGAAGCCAAGGTGGAAGGTTTGCTCAAAACCTTGCCGGGCACTGTGGCTCATGCCTGTAATCCCAGCACTTTGGGAGGCCAACGCAGGCAGATCACAAGGTCAGGAGTTCTAGACCAGTCTGTCCAACATAGAGAAATGCCATCTCTACTAAAAATACAAAAAAAAAAAAAAATTAGCCAGGTGTGGTGGTGTGTGCCTGTAATCCCAGCTACTCAGGAGGCTGAGACAGGAGAATCATGTGAACCCAGGAGGTGGAGGTTGCAGTGAGCTGAGATCGAGCCATTGCACTTTAGCCCAGATGACAGTGCAAGACTCCATCAAAATGGAACAAACAAAACAAAAACAAACAAAACAAAACAAACAAAAACAACAATAAAAAAACAAAAAATCTGAGGTTGAGGCTGCAGTGAGCCATGATCATGTCAGTGCACTCCAGACTGAGTGACAGAGTGAGATCCTGTCTCAAAAAAAAAAAAAAAAAAAAAAACATAAAAACAACTTTACAGTATTCACCCAACTAAAAAGTACATCAGGGAACACAGCCATTTAAAGCCATTACCTTGGGTAAGAGAATGGCAAATTTTATCTTGAAATGAGAAATACAATAAAAAAGGTGAATAAAAAACCTGTACCTCTTACTAACAAAATTAAGGGAGATAGATAGTATTGGTCTCAATATTAGTCTGTTCTCCTGCACTGAACTAGCAGAGGTTCTCCATGAAGGCTCCACACCTGCAGCACACCTCTGACTGGACATGTAGGCATTTCCATACATCCTCTGAAGTCTAGGTGGAGGTTCCCAAACTTTAATTCTTGACTTCTGTACCTGCAGGCCCAACACCATGTGTAATCCACCAAGGTTTGGGGCTTGCACCCTCTGAAGCAATAGCCTGAGCTCTACATTGACTCCTTTTAGCTGTAGATGGGACACAGGGCATCAAGTCCCTAGGCTGCACACAGCATGGGAGACCCTGGGACTGCCCAAAAAATTCATTTTTTTCTCCTGGCCCTTTGGGTCTGTAATGGTTGGGACTGCTGTGAAGGTCTCTGACATGCCATAGAGACATTTTCTTCATTGTTTTGGAGACTAGTTTTTGGCTCCTTATTACTTATGCAAATTTATGTAGCCAGCTTGAATTTCTCCCCAGAAAATGGGATTTTATTTTCTACTGCATCATCAGGCTGTAAAGTTTTCAAACTTTTATGCTCTGTCACCCTTTGACTGCTTTGTTGCTTAGAAATTTCTTCCACCAGATACACTAAATTATCTTTCTCAAGTTCCAAGTTCCACAGATCTCTAGGTCAGGGCATTATGCTGCCAGTCTCTTTGTATAGCAAGCATGATCTTTACTCCAGTTCCCAACAAATTCCTTATCTCCATCTGAGACCACCTCAGCCTGGACCTTATTGTCCATATCACTATCAGCATTTTGGTCAAAGTCATTCAACAAATCTCTAGGTAGTTTCAAACTTTCCCACATCTTCCTGTCTTCTGAGTCCTCTGAACTGTTCCAACCTCTGCCTATTACCCAGTTCGAAAGTCGCATCCACATTTTTGGGTATCTTTTCAGCAATACCCCACTCCTGGTACCAATTTACTGTATTAGTCTGTTCTCACACTGCTAATAAGCACATACCTGAGACTGGGTAATTTATAAAGAAAAGAAGTTTAATGGACTTACACTTTGACATTGCTTGGGAGGCCTCACAGTCATGGCCAAAGACGAAAGAATAGCAAACGGATGTCTTACATGGTGGCAGGCAAAAGAGAACTTGTGTAGGGGACCTCCCCTTTATAAAACCATCAGATCTTGTGAGACTTATTTGCTATCACGAGAACAGCATGGGAAAGACCCACTCCTAGGATTCAATTATCTCCCACCAGGTCCCTCCCATGACTCATGGGAATTATGAGAACTACAATTCAAGATGAGATTTGGGTGGGGACACAGCCAAACCACATCAGAGTTTATTGAGTAGCCATGATAGGCCAATAAGTTTCAAGTATTTTGGTCTCATAAATTATTGAGGAGCCCCAATATTTTGTTGTTTACATCAATAATATCTATTAATAGAAATGCAATTGAGAAAATGTAAAAATATGAAATAATTCATTTAAAAATAAAATCATTATTCCATAACAATGGTAACTATAGGTATTTTTATGAAAAATAACTATCTATATTTTCCAAAATAAAATATATAAAGAGAATAGTGACACTGTTTTACATTTTTGAAAATACCTTTACTGTCTGTGTATATGGAAGACAGATATATTTCTGTATCTGCTTCTGTATTCAGTATGTTGTGTTATGCTGTTCTATATATGCATAAAAAGAAAATCAAGCCTCACACAGATATATATATATATATAGTTCAAAAAGGGAGGAATCTCTATTTTATTTTATTTTATTTTATTTTTTATAGATTCAGGGGTTGCATGTGCAGATTTGTTACATGGATATATTGTCCAATAGTGACATCTGGGCTTCTAGTGTACCCACCACTTGAATAGTGAATATCGTACCCAATAGTTGATTTTTCAACTCTAATACTCTTCCCATTCTCCCCTTTTGGAGCCCCAGTGTATATTATTTCCCTCTCTAAGTACATGTGTTCTCATTGTTCTCATTGTTTTGTTCCCACTTATAAATGAGAAGAAGTGGTATTTGATTTTCTGTTTCTGAACTATTTCACTTAGGATAATGGCCTCCCACTCCATCCGTGTTGCTGTAAAAGCCATGATTTCATTCTTTTTTTATGGCTACATAGTATTCCATGCTGTACGCCATATATATATATATATATATATGTGTATCTCACATATTCATTATCCAGTTTTTCACTGATAGACACTTAGGTTGGTTTCATGACTTTGCTATTGTGAATTGTGCTGCTATAAACATAAAAGTGCAAGTGTCTTTTTGATATAACAATTTTTTTTTCCTTTGAGAAGATCCCCACCAGTGGGATTGCTGGGTCAAATGGTAGTTCTATTATTCTCTGAGAAGTCTCCCTACTGTTTTCCAAAGAACTTGTACTGATATATAGCAAAAGGCAAGAGTTTTTTAAATATCCTTTTTTAAGAACAGGGGATATTATTGGGGCTACTCTAAAACTCAACCAGTGGTTGTTTCTTAAAAGTTAGTTACAATGTGGAATATGAAGCCATATTGATACACATTTCAGAGTCATTGCATTTAAACTCATTGATCTATCTTGCACCAGAAATGGATCTTATTTTTGATCTCATGGACCCTGGAGAGAGTCTTGAATTTCTCAAAAGATTCCTGGGCCACTATCTGAGAACCCCTGTGCTAGTCATTGCTTTTGCAAAATAAAACACAGCATGAAATAAACCCTATTATCCTCAGTTTGCAGATATGAATTCCACTCTAGTAGAGGGGATATTTCCTGGCCTCTATAACCCACCTGGCCTAGGTTCGCAACCCAACTTCACTACTTACCATCTGTCTAACTAAAATATTCTATGCATTTGTCAGTATACCACAGTCATGCGAATATGCAAATCTGTAGTACTTTATTTTCAAGAGACCATAGCAAAATTAACTGCCTTCAGTTTCCAAATTATAGGTTATTCTTTTTGGATGGAGTCCTATCTTCAATGACCATTAGTCTAACATAATTGTTAGAATTAAGTACTCTTGGAGTCAAATGTTATCTGTTCAAACTTATATTATGTCATTTTCTATCTGTGCAACCATGGCATGCTGCTTACCTCTCTGTGCTTCAGTGTCCTCATGCACTAGATAAAGTTGTGAGAATTAAATGAGTGCAATACATGCAAAGTGCTTAGAACGGTGTCTGACATGTTATAAGAACTAGATTAGTTTATGGTATTTTTAACCATTATTGTCATTATCATTGCTATCTATCCTGCTGTTCTTGCCCATTCTTGCTTCTCAAGAGCCAGTCAGACACTGCACTGTCCTGGCTCCCAACTTTAGAGCTCTTATTTCAAACTTTCCAACTCATCCTGTGGAAACTTTCCTCAGTAGGTTTAAAGAGAAGGAGGAGGGGCGCCCTCACCCCAATTCAGGGATGTTTTCTCCTTATAAGCATAAAGACTCACCATTACTCCTTGCAAAGAAAAGTCTTCACAAACCTTCTACTTTCCAACATTGGACAGTCTTTGATATCTCTGATGTAGTCAAAAGTTAAGACATTCGTTTTTTTTTTTTTTTTTTTTTCCTGTTTCTTCATAAAATCTGTCTATGAAGAGATCTCTCACTCACATTGTTGTCTGCAATCTATCCGACCTACACCATGGGTGCACCAGAATAGGAAGTGTTTCATCCTAATGTTTCATTACACAAGCAATAATAGTTCAGGAGGAAGTGCTAATGTACAGCAAGTGGTACAGACTCTTTACAAACAAACTCTCCTGCAATCTTCATAGTGATTCTGTGAAGAAGGTACTATATTTTACAGAGTTGGGGTCAGGGGGACCAAGTCTCAGAGATACTAACTTGCCACAAATCTTACCAAGCATCAAAATGTGACAATGTCCTTAGCTAAGTTTGATCAGTTTTATGTATTAAATTTCCTTTTCCTTATTTTCTTCACTTTTACTCTTATTTTTAGTTTAAAGGTCAAATATATATGAAAGATTGTTCATAAAACAATGATCCCTGTCTACCTTTTTTCTCCACTAAGGCCATCACTTTTACTTCCTTTGGATGATTACTTTAGCATTTATCTTCTTCATATTACATGTTTCTATTGCTTCCTCTTGATTACCAGTTTTAATAATGATTTCTTAAATTCCCACTACAAATGATCAAGATTTGTGTCTCTCTTCTTTCCCTTCTCCTTCCAACTGTCATCTATAGAATTGAGTTATAACTTTGGTGTAGATAAGTACTAAGCATTTGCATTAGTAAGATTATGAAAATGCTATTCAGAGCTATGATTATTTTTCCTTTTATCTACTACTTTTTATTTTCCTCGAAGTTAATAATTACTATATTTTTCATTTCTTTAGTTTGTGCATACTTACCAATATTTCAGTACCAAAATGTTTGCCACTTATCTAAATGTTCTCATAAGACATTCTATATGTATGTGTAAATAAAGAAGTGTTTTCCTTTCCATTAATTTTAGCACTCTATTTGCCATCTATTTGGATTTTCAGAGGTACTTTATGTTATCATAAATTCAAATTTCTGAGTACAGATAAAAGAAATGGTCAAATATATTTATTTAAGAAAATGCATTTTTTAAAAAAAATTAGCATTTAATAATAGAAATTCTTATTCTATATATTTAAAGTTAGTTGTTAGTAAAGTTACCATATATATGAAGTAATATGGACCATAGTGTTTCTCATTGCATAGTGACTGCAATTAAGTTTAAGTTAATTTACACTACTTTAGCAATTATAATAAGATAAATTATAATGTCTTCGGGGTAAAATGGATACATTTTATTAAAATAATCACTTATGATTTTTAAAATAAATAAATCATTTATTAAAATATCATTTATTATGAATCATACTTCTTGATTTTCAATAAAATTTACAAATCTTTTTTAAATGATATCCAATCAGTTTGCAAACTCACATATTTGGAAAAACTCTATGTCCAAGTACAGCACGTAAAAGGCATTTGTAGATGAATACATTTAAAAAATATACATATGGGCCGGGCGCGGTGGCTCAAGCCTGTAATCCCAGCACTTTGGGAGGCCGAGACGGGCGGATCACGAGGTCAGGAGATCGAGACCATCCTGGCTAACACAGTGAAACCCCGTCTCTACTAAAAAATGCAAAAAACTAGCCGGGCGAGGTGGCGGGCGCCTGTAGTCCCAGCTACTCCGGAGGCTGAGGCAGGAGAATGGCGCAAACCCGGGAGGCGGAGCTTGCAGTGAGCTGAGATCCGGCCACTGAACTCCAGCCTGGGTGACAGAGCGAGACTCCGTCTCAAAAAAAAAAAAAAAAAAATATACATATGGACACACTAAAATTAAACTCTCAGCTTTTCGACTACTTAGAGAATGGCTTTTATTGGATAGCTAAGTTTTCCAAATGGCTTGTGATTATTGCCTGTAAGCTCAGAAATTAGCCTTACTTAGACACTCTCAATATCCATTACATTCAATCATGCCTTTCTTAAAAGGTCATACCCTTTTTTAAAAACACCTAATGAACTGCAATTAATATTCCGGGGATACTTGTAGGATAAAACGGTAAGTAAATGGCATATGCATTATACTAAATTCTTGCATTTATTCTAGATCTGTCTGCTATTGGAGTTGTGTCTTTTTCCTAATTAGGTTTTTCTTCAGGGGTCCCGAAGATCATTATAATTCAATATTTATTCCCCATCAACTCTTCTTTTTTAATAATTGATTTCTTCTCTTCAATTGCAGGCTTTATACCATCTTATCAAAATTATTTGATCAGGGAAAAAACAAATATTTCAGATATGATGCACTCTTATGTGAATAAAGTTCACCAAGCTTAGTGCATGGATTTGTAATACTTATTGGACTGCCCAGAATATATTTTTATTTAATTTCTTGATATGGCTATATCTATGCATAGTTAAGTTATGGCACTTATAGTTGCCATATAAGTGTTGTGTTAGCAACTGCTAGTTCTAATTGTCCCCTATATATCCTCTCCTGCAATAAAAGAACTCTCATTTTGAGCTGAGGTCACAGTGGCCAGGAAGTTGCAGCAAAGTGACTAAGTTCTGGGCAATGAGATGGAGGAAAAGTGTGCCATTTTCAGGTCATAGTCCTAAAGGAAGAAGTGTGGTTTTTCTCCTCCTCTCTAAAACCTGCTGCTTGAATCTCAGACATTCTTGGATAGAAAGAGAATGAGAGCCACACCCTAGGAATGATGGGGCAGAAAGCTGACAACAGAGTCACTGAACTGAAGATAAAATAAACGACTCCTTGTTATTTGGAAGTCTATGTTATGTTTCTGCTAATTAATACTAATTACTACAAGAAAATGGCTAATTGTGTGAAAACAGCATCTCCTTTGCTGAAGGTACTGGCCAGCTCATTTGTTCTGGGAGCTCCTGAGTTTAGTTAAATCCCTAATATATTAATCCCACCTGAAAATTCTGGGGCTTGAAGCATTAGTGTTTTCTGAAGATAATTGGTTGTCTCTAGGTTATTTATTTGTAAGACATTATAAATGTAGCAAGTAGTATCTGAATAGATTGTTGATTACAGCAGGGCCATTTTTCTCAGTCTTCTAAGGTTTACACTCTGCCTGAAAGACTATACTATATCTCTTAAACTCTCATTGTTTTGAGCTGTTGAAGAATTCGAAGGAATGATTAAATTGCCTGCTTTCTATACTGAAGGCTAACTCTTGGTCTGCAAATTTATTTGTACCTCTGGTTCCAGCTTCCTCTTGTCCAGATGTATATTCAAAAATATAATAAAATAAATACCAACACAAACCTGAGTCTTGGTTCACCCCCAGTTTATGAGGAGTTTCAAAAGATATTTTGCTCATCCTCAGACCCTCTCCTATCCCCTATTAATATTTTGGATATAATATAATTTTTTTCTGTGATTTTGATGATGAAAAGTCCAGTTCTGAAAAAAATTTAATCCCAATTGATTAAAATTGCAGTTTCTCTTTTTTTCCCAAGCACAAATCCCTCAGTCCGTGACTGAGGGATCTAAAGTTATAAGGGAAGGGAAGGATCTGTCTTTCATGCCTCACCTCTCTCTTCAGGGTTACCTTCTCTATAAGGTGAAGAAGAAATCCTGCTTCTCTCATGGGGTACATAGGTACGTGCTTTGAAAGGTCCTGTGGGACCTTCCTGCTCAGTTACCTAGTGTGGAAGTTCAAGATCATACTAAAACATTACCCCTAAGCCATCTTCAGTCCTCATCACTAGTGGAACACTCCATGCTCTAACTGCAGGGGTCCCTTCATCTGGTGAGCAACTCTTTTGGATGGACTATCAGCAGAATGATTCAAGTTCTCCATTCTCAAAATTCTCATGGCCATGGAAACTCATTCATTTTCCTATACTGAATGCTGGATATGTGCGTGGTTTAGTCCTGCACTCCCGTCTACCCTTCCTGCTGTCTTTCTGCAATTCCCTTTTTGCCCAGAGACCTAAGCCAAATCAGTAAACCTATTACCCAAGCAGATATCCAATGAAGCAATAGAATGATAACCTTCCTCCTCCTTTCTACCATGGCCAGGAGAACAAATTGCCTCTTGCCAGTAACACAAAATTTTCACAAACATATGATTCTTACACTACCTCTGTTCTTCACCCATATATGTGGTAGACAGAGATCAGAGGGGTTCTGTAATCTCTTGAGTCTTAGAGAGCAATGAGGAAGGGATCTGGTCCCAATTATGGGCCCATCACTTCAGAAGGTGGGTTACTTAAAACTTCCTTGTGTCAGAGTTTGACACTAGTCCCACTCAACAAGTCATATGGTTTCGTTCTGTGTCCCCACCCAAATCTCAGGCCAAATTGTAAACCCCATGTATTGGGGGAGGGACCTGGTGGGAGGTGATTGAATCATGGGGGCAGTTTCCCCCATCCTGTTCTCATGATAGTGAGTGAGTTCTCATGAGATATGATGGTTTAAAAGTGTGTGGCAGCTCCCCCCTTGCTCCCTCTCTTTCTCCTGTTACCATGTAAGACATGCCTTGCTTCCCCTTCATATTCTGTCATGATTGCTAGTTTCCTTAGGCCTCTGTAGCCATGCAGAACTATGAGTCAGTTAAACTTATTTTCTTTATAAATTACCTAGTCTCAGTTAGTGCTTTATAGCAGTGTGAAAATGGATTAATACAGAAAAAATGGTACCATGAAAGTGGGGCACTGCTCTAAAGATACCTCAAAATGTGGAAGCAACTTTGGAACTGGATAACAGGAAGAGGTTTGAACAGTTTGAGTGGCTCAGAGGAAGGCAGGAAGATGAGTGAAAGTTTGGAGTTTCCTAGAGACTTGTTGAATGGTTTTAAACAAAATGCTAATAATGATATGGACAATGAAGTCCAGACTGAGGTAGTCTCAGATGGAGATTAGGAACTTATTGGGAAGTAAAGCAAAGGTTACTCTTGCTTTGCTTTAGCAAAAAGGTTGGCAGCATTGACTCTGCTCTAGGGATCTGTGGAACTTTGAACTTAGGGGAGATGATTTAGAATATTGGGCAGAAGAAGTTTCTAAGTAAAAAAGCATCCAAGATGCAATCTGGCTGCTCCTAATAGTATATACTCTTACGCATTCACAAAGAGATGGTCTGAAATTGGAATTTATGTTCAAAAGCAGGGTATAAAAGTTTGAAAAATTTGCAGACTGACCATGTGGTAGAAAAGAAAAATCTACTTTACAGGGAGAAATTCAGGCTAGCTGGAAAAATTTGCTTAAGTAAAGAGGAGCCTAATGTCAAGACAATGGGGAAAATGTCTCCAGGGCATTTCAGAGATCTTCATGGCAGCTCTTCCCATCACAGACCTGGAGGCCTAGGAAAGAAAAATGGTTTTGTGGGCTAGGCCCAGGGTGCTGCTCCTCTGTGCAGTCTCAGGACATGGGACCGTGCATTCCAGCTGCTCCAGCTTCAGCCATGGCTAAAAGGGGCAAGGTACAGCTCAGGCTGTGGCTTCAGAGGGTTCCAGCCCCAAGCCTTGGTGGCTTCCATGTGGTGTTGGGCCTGCCGGTGCACACAAGGCAAGAGTTTAGGAAACTTCACTTAGATTTCAGAGGATGTATGGAAACACCTGGATATCCAGGCAGTTGTCTGCTTCAGGAGTGAAGCCTTGATGGAGAGCCTCTATTAGGGCAATGGAGCAAGGAAATGTGGGGTTGGAGCCCCCACACAGAGTCCCACTGGGGCACTGCTTAGTGGAACTCTTTGAAGATGGCCACCATCCTCCAGACCCCAGAATGGTAGGTCCACAGACAGCTTGTACTGTGCTCCTGGAAACATCACAGACATTCAATAACAGCCCACGAAAGCAGCCGGGAGGGAGACTGCACCCTGCAAAGCCACAGGGGTGGAGCTGCCCAAGGCCTTGGGAGGCCAATCTTTGCATCAGCATGCCCTGTATGAGAGACATGAAGTCAAAGGAGATTATTTTGGAGCTTTAAGATTTAATGACTGTCCTGCTGGGTTTCAGACTTGCATGGGGCCTGTAGACCATTGCTTTTGGCCAATTTCCCAAAAGAGATTAAGCTGTCTCCCTTTTGCAATGGGAGCATTTACCCAATGCCTATGCCACCACTATATCTTGGAAGTAACTAACTTGCTTTTGATTTTACAGACTCATAGGCCGAAAGGACTTGCCTTGTCTCAGATGAGACTTTGGAATTTTGGGTTAATGCTAGAATGAGTTAAGACTATAAGGGACTGTTGGGAAGGCATGATTGTGTTTTGAAATGTGAGAAGGACATGAGATTTGGGAGGCACTAAGGGTAAAATGATATGATTTGGCTCTGTGTCCTCACCCAAATCTCATGTTGCATTATAATCCCCATATGTCAGGAGAGGGACATGGTGGGAGGTGACTAGATCATAGGAGAGGTTTCCCCTATGCAGTTCTGGTGAGAGTGAGTTAGTTCTATGAGATCTAATGGTTTAAAAGTGTGTGGCATCCCCTACTTGCTCTTTCTCTCCTGTACCATGTAAGGTGTGTCTTTCCTTCCCATTCACCTTCCGCCGTGATTGTAAGTTTCTGAGGCCTCCCCAGCCATGTAAAAGTGTGAGTTAATTAAACCTCTTTTCTTTATACATTACCCAGTCCCAATCTTCTTTATGGCAATGTGAAAATAAACTAATGCAATATGTTGTTATCTTTAGGAAGATTTTTGTCCTAGGAACCACAAACCATTTTATATACAACCATATAATTTTTAAACCAAATCCACAAAACTGGTTTAAGCAACTATACAGTAGTTTCACAGCATACATTTAAAGCAAACATTTATTTTTCTTTGCTCCCAAAATGCCTATTTTTAAGGGAGCATAAAAGAATGCTATTTATAGATTTTATTTTGGAAAAAAAATCTAGTTTTGGGAGTTGTCATAACTTTGATAACTACTATTATCTTTCTCTGAGATGCTTTGAATAAATATTATGATACACATTTGTGCAATATTTCTGTGTAGACATATGCCAGATGTGTGATGACAAGCTGCCTTGTAATATAATAATACAAACTCCTGGAAGTGTTGGAACCAAAAAGTATTTAACATGCTGAATATAATTCTGGAAATAGGATTTCCAGATAATGGTGTGTGTGTATGTGTGTGTGTGTGTGTGTTTAAACTTAATCTCAGTATCCTATCCAGTTTTAAAATTCTGTGCTTTGGTTTTGTTGATGTACCCTCAAAGCAAAATGAATACTGTCTAGGAGCTGCCAACGAAATTAATGAATTTAACCTCAAAGATTTTATCCTTCTCAGCAGTCAACTGGAAGCTAAAGTACATTAGAGAGAAATTAATTACAAGATGCTTGCATTTCAATTATTCTGCATTTATCATTGCAATTATTCCACACATGTATCACTTTCTAAATACAGGCAACTAAAAACAAAGACTCCCAAGTTTATAATCCCTTCAGAAATGTAAATAGCCTCTGGTTGATATAGAAACTTTTAATGTATTTATAATTTTAACTATGGCATTAGTCATGACTAAAGCCATAGTTAAAATTATTTATAGAGATTTTCTAAAATAAGAAATTCAAGGAATATCTTTAGTTGTTTTAAGTAAGCCAAATGTGTGGTTCAAATTTAGAGTGATAATTATATCTACAGAAGCTTAAATTTTCTAGACAGAATAATCTAAGAGAGAAATCATGCAAGAACATCAAAGATCAGTTTAAGCATTTATGATGCAAATAATACTGACAAATGTTAGCAAGCAATATTTGTGTAGCCAAATTAGATAATTCAAATCATAAATTCAATATAAGAGCAAATATCTATTCCTAAGATAAAATACGAAAAAGTCTATGTTTCCAATTTATTTGTAGTTATGGACTCTCACATATGGCAAATTATAAAGTGTTATTTTAAATTCCAGTTTTATGTGAGGCCTGCGTGCACACATAATTTTGAATAAAAGGCAACGTTCTTTTATTTGGGGGTGGGGCGGGAAGACAGGTTCTCACTCGGTCACCCAGGCTGGAGTGCAGTGGCGCAATCTTGGCTTGTGGCAACCTCCACCTCCTGGGTTCAAGCGATTCTCCTGCCTCAGCCTCCCAGTAGCTGGGATTATAGGCACAGGCCACCATGCCTGGCTAATTTTTGTATTTTTAGTAGAGATGGGATTTCACCATGTTGGTTAGGCTTGTCTCAAACTCCTGACCTCAAGTAATCCGCCCGCCTTGGCCTCCCAAGATGCTGGAATTATAGGCGTGAGCCACCACGCCCAGCTGAAAAGCAACATTCTTATGTTGTGGAAGGCAAACTCATCTTTCCTAATATAGTTAGCCACGTGATTTTTACTGAATATCCTATGTCAGAAACCAGTAGCATTATTTCGTATGAAGACTGGCTGTTAGATATACTGCCACATGTGTATTATAGATGAGTCCTAGGGCAATGATGCTGAAAGAATTCTTAGAACTCATCTGATTGAGGAGTCACCAACTGCTGGCTCAGGAGCAGCATTCAATCACAGTTGTACTTGGCCTATTTAGTGTTTTAAGCATTTGGAAATTTTACGTAGAATTCTTTATTATCAGCATGTCTTGAAAAATCAAGAGGAGCTTGGAAATACATTGGTCATGTCTAGCCATTAGTTGTTTTTTCATCAAGTTTCCACAGCTCCTATTATCCTTTTTATCTCAGTCAGTATGCTAAATTTATTTACTTCCCTTATAGCATCCAAAGACATTTGAGCTTTTGACCCATGAGTTAATCCATCTTTCACAGGTGAAAACATTGAGTCATTATTCATCCCCTGAGTTATCCAGACAATGAAGTGTAGTGGTTAAAGTGTGGTCTCTAGAGTCAGTCTGAATAGGATCAAATCCCAGCTTAGCCACTTGCCAGCTCTGTGATTCAGAGCAAGTTACTGAATATTTCTGAGGTTTAGTTTCCTCATGTTTAATGTGAGGAGAAAAATAATACCTGCCTCATTGGGTTTTATGAGGCTAAACCGGTATATATCTGTGATGTGTTTAGAAGAGTGCCCGGCACATTTTACACTCAGTCTGATTGCTATTGTTATTAAGCCACTCTTCAGAAGTTGAGATGCAGAGTAGCCTACTCAAAGGATACGTCCTTCTGTGGCTTGACACTAATCTAGCTTCTGCTTTATAGAGCCCTATGCATTTAATTCTTCATTTCTTTCTAAGTGTTTGAGTGAAAGTCCCCGCAACTTTGGCTTTTGTAAACTTACCCTTCTCTTGGAAAACATGGTCTTGAATATGAGAAAGGTACTAAGGCTGATGGACAAGTCAGTCCCATCATATAAAAGATCCAAGACAAAAACAATTAAAAAAATTGTTTTATTCTTATGAACAACTTCACTTCTTTAAGAACTTGCACAGATAGAAAAATCATGTAAGATTTCCCATCTTCAGTTGTCTATTACAAGGAGGATGAAGAATTTATTTTTTTCCGTTTATATTTGAAAAACGCTTAATTAGCATTAACATTTTGAGAAGGGAGAAACAGATGACTGAGGGAAAATAGGGATAAAGTGTGAAGACTTGCATTAATTCCCTTTCAAAATATTATTTAACTTAAGCGAATTTAATGGTCTCTTTTAGAATTGTGCTGATTGCATGGGGGAATAAAGATTCCCTTTTTCTGATTGTTCATATAATCAATTTTGTACTCCTTGTGAATATAACATGCATTTGTAGCATGTTTTTCTTGTTGATAAGCTTATTTGCCACAAAGCTTAACATGTGTGTTCCCAAATGTCCCTTTTCCATAATTTGTATTTTAAGTTGACTTGACTCCCTGCACACCAACTAGGAAGCTCTCCTTCTCTAAAAGCATTCTTCCATTTGAAGTTATTAATAAAAGATTAAGAGAGTTATTCACTTGCATTAGTCTATTTTCTGAAAAAAAAGTGCTTTAAAGTCATACAGAAAAAGAAATATTGAGCATATGTCATAATCATTAATATGTGGGACTTTGTTATCCTCCAGTCAAATTAAATTTGTTTTATCTCCCTAAAATCTACCTAAAGGCAAGAAAGGACATTTCTATGGAGTGAATAATATTTCACTGGAGTTAAGTCTATTCCTTATTTGATTAGGTTTATTTCTTCATAAGGTCATCTTTGATACTTAAACTTTTGCTAAAATTTTGTATAACTATTTTTTTATTGATATGACTATCTTATGGTTTTTGTGATTAAGTATTATAAATTTTCTCTTGCTGTAACTTTCGAATAAGTAAACTGTGTAGACAGCCATATGTGTAAGACTTTGAGATTTGGAGAGCAGTTGAAAGGATGGAAAGTGTACCGTAATTCCAAATATTGTACAGGCAATATTTACAGTATTTGCAACAGCCAATTACTCCTGTCAGGTTGTAGAAAATGATAATTTTTTTGAAGACAAGTCTTTGCCAGCCTTAGTTAGTATTTGTTTGCCTGCAGAAATACTGTTTAGTGACTTGACTACCCGTTGTTGTATTTATTTTACATAATGCAACAGCTAAGTTTTTATTAAGAAGAAAAATAGAAAATATGGGGAAAGTGAAGATAACAATTGTCAAAAAAGGTATTATTTGATGAGGAAAAAACAACTAAAAGTGATTTTTAAAAAGGAAATGTATAAGAAGAAAAAAACAGAAATTGAACAATTTGTTGAAGAACTGGTAGTAATTTTTAAAATGTTTCATCTTTCTTCAATTTCCTTAAGTAATAGTGTTATTAAAGTCTCCAGATTAGAGTTTTCCAGGGTATAATGTTTGGTATGCAGTATACACCAAAATGATTGGCCTTTGTGAATGAGTTTATTAGTTCTGTGATTTCTTTTACCACATTTGAATTCGGTATATACTTACTGAAATAACACATCCACAAAAACTGTAGTACAAGCTTGTTTTATGGTTTATGTGGCTGTTTTTGCCTTTAAATGTAACCCTAAATAAGACTTCAAATAAACTGCCTAGTGCTTACCTGTTCTGAACAGGAAAGACATAGTAGTTCTGTGTCAGTGGCCCATCTGGAGACACCTGGAAAATATTTAGGTATCAATTAGACTTTTAATGTATTTTTTTGTTGTTGCTGGTCAAGCTCAAACATTCTAGAACCATTTTACAAAACAACAACAACAAAATGCCAGATAAAGTGGAGAGGAGAGAAGTGTATTGAATATTTGGCTGTTTAGATTCATTAATGCAAAGTGGCTACAGGCTGATTCTTCTCCAAGTTCCACAAACCCAAAAACCACACATGTTCATCTGTGTAACTTGGCTATTGGAACATGTGATGGTTTTAGGAAAACAGCATTGCTGAAAACCAAAAGAACTGAGATAGCCATTTATGAATTAAGAGTTTGCAGTTACTAAAATTGTGACAAATCCTTCAAGATGTCTTAAAATATATGGTATTGATATGTAATATGATAAACATGCTAGCATTGTATAATTCCAAGCCAGTCTCAGCAAAAGCAATGGATGATACTCATTTCTGAATAGCAGGTGAACATATTCTGGTTTTAGGTTTGGCTACTTTCTGTGAGATTGCACTTTGGATTACAGCCATATTTCATGTATTTTTCTCTCTGAAAGCTAATGAAAATCCCCTGGATGTAATGCCATTAATCCCCAGGGAAGAAATAACTGGGGCAACATTTAGTATAACAGATGTGATTTCTCTAAGTGCTAGTGATAAGAGAGGAGACAGTGCATTAGCAAAAAGGACTAGATAAGGAAAATTAAAAATGGTGAGTAAAGATTTTGCTTATCCTGAGGGAAATTTCATGATTAGCTAATGCCTTCAATTGTTATTTTCAATGGTATAAAGTAATAATATGTAACATTCAACCTTAAATTATTGACTATGAATTCCAACAATGAAAAGTGTAGGATATCATTATAAGATCTAAGTTTCTCCACCAGTATTAATAATATATTCACTCTTGGGGCAAGGGAGTAAGAAGGAAAGTAAAATTATGATAACTTATTTTACTTGAAATTTATATTAAATATTTAAAATGCTTATATTACATATCCCTAAAGGTAATTCTGTATGCCTGGACCAACATTTTATTTTGTAAAAAAATTAGCATGTATTCTTTCTTCTCTCCAAATTAGTTAACATAACTCAGAAAATCCTAAATATTAAATGAAAGCTCTAAATGTATATTAGTTGTTAAATATTATAATTATAATGATTGAACACTGAAGATCTCTGGATGCTAATATTCCACACATTACAGTATGTGCCAACTCTAAAATTTGACTTTTAGACTTTTAGGAATTTTTATCATATATATTTTTCATGCCATGTGACACTGTTGATAGTATTAGGATTTTCTAATATGATGGGATAATTTTACCTATGATAAATGCTACCATTTATAAATGTGATTTTGGTATGCATAAAATGTACAATTTTACATATTACTACTGTAGCTATTATCTTAAAATATGACCTTCTGGGAAATAACATGTTATGACCTTATAATTTATTATTACATTTCCAGGTAACTCCTCAAGTATCTAGGCTTGACTGTTATAATTATACATCCTTCATAATGATGAATTTTGAATTATGGGTTATGAATTATGAATTATAAACTCAAGCACACTTTAAAACATTCTTTTCTCAAAGGGCATTTAGTGTGGCTGACACTCTGGCCTTTTAGAAACTTAATAATAAATAAAATTGTCATTGTTTCCTGAATTAGCTTTAAGTGAATCCATAGGTAAATTTTCAAATTTAGTAAAGTGCTATTTTTGAAAATCCTATTTATATAGCTTAAAGAAAAAGCATCTGACTTTAAGAAGACTAAGGCCAGTGTTAATATTTTAGTAACTTAAACATATAGTTCTGGATACAGTCAGAATTCCATACATGAAATTCAAGTAAAGCCACTATTAATTAATTTTAAACATTGATGACTGTGTATCAAACTATTTGCTGTTTTCATGGAATTTGCAACTAGATTGTTCAGTTAAGCAGTCTATATATGAATATCTTTATAATTTTTAAATCATGATTCACATAATAAAATTTTGGGTGTTTGGGTCTTCGGAAATCTGAATCTAAAGAGTCCTGTAGTAGTAGGGCAAATGCTCTGGGTGCAGTAGCTGTGCCTCACTGATATCCCCTCAGTGCCTCAATGACAATCCACTGCAAGCATCAGTTTGGGTAGAAATGAAGCATTTCCTTCCTTCCTTCCTTCCTTCCTTCCTTCCCTCCCTCCCTCCCTCTCTCCTTCCTTCCCTCCTTCCTTTCTTTCTTTTTCTTTCTTTTCTTTCTCCTTCCTTCCTTCCTTCCCCCTCCCCCTCCCCCTCTCCCCCTCTCTTCCCCTCCCCTCCCCTTCCTTTTCCTTTCCCCAAAACAAAACTGTAAAAAGAATGTTGGGCCTTAACTTCCTTTCGTATAAATACTTGCCTAAATCAGCTGATAAATTTGCTAAGGTTAAAAAGGAAGCATGAAAATGAGCCATTGCACATAGAAACAGATGTTTTCCCCTAGCTAATTACGAATAATGTGGTCTTAAGATCACATCTAGCAACAAATGCACATGCCTAGTTAAAACTATAGAAATAGTTTAAATTTAAGTACTGGACTTTTCTGATTCCCGATGTATGACTATTATTTACTTAGATTTTATTTTGTTTCATTATGCTGACCCAGTATTACTAGGAAAACAGCATTATTATTGCCATTTTAAGGATAAGGAAATGAGAACGGTAACCAGGCCTTGTAGATCTCGAAGTATTACAGTATTTTAAATATCAACTATGTTTATAAAGTTTTAATCACATCAAAAAAAAATAAAAACAAATGACCTTATTTCAAGTAAATATTTTTGGTGTTAAGAAGTGATACTTTTCCTCAGAATATTTTATTAGAGAAGAATTTTAATTTTTTAAAAACTTACATAGAAAGAATGAGGAGCAAGCCTATTAATATATACCATATTTCCCCCATATGATTATAAGTGTGTTGTCATCCATATGCTGTATGTTTAAGATTAATTGTTAGTATTTTCAATTTAATGCTAAAGCATAAACTAGAATGAATCTTAGTGGAAGTTACTTGGAATACAAATATTAATTTTTATTGTAAAACATTTCTACTCATATATAATTCAGCAAACAATTACATACTCTTAACTTTAAATATAAATAATTTAAATATTTATTCAATCAATAAATATATATTAAGGTTACCAACCAGACAGACATAGTCTCAGCTCTTAAGGAACGTCCTATCTAGTGATTACTATAGACATATACAAGATGACTTACAGGTAAAAAGATGTCAGACAGAAATGTGAACTGCTGCCTTGTGAAGGACTCCCTGTGGGAGCTGTGTCTTGGTGGGGTAGATGGAGCCTTCTTTCCAAGTTCTGAAACTGAACTGTATCAGTCAACAAAGAGATGATCAGACTGTGATTAACAGACTCATTTAAACTAAACTCATAAGACCAAAGCACAGAAGTCAAAGCAGTATTTTGTTGATTTCTGAAAGGTGACACTAGGCCATGCTTTCATGGAAAATGCCTGGGACTTGAAATTATTACTAGACAGTTTTGGTAAATATATAGTAGCAGCAAAAAGGATTGCTAGATTGTGTGAATGGATGGGTAGTTTACTTTTCTTGTAGGAAATCAGCTCTAGTCTATCCCTAGAATGGCTTTTTAGACCGAAATATTTTGTTTTCCAGATATTGTTAGTCTTTATAGTCAATGATGAATAAACAGTACTAAATACTTTCTTGTTAGGGATTTACCAAAAGCAACATTTCAATTCATTAAGTAAGTTAACAGTTACATTTATGTATTGTCTTTCTCTGGTTGTATCCTAGTCAACTTGATTAGACCTGGGTATTTATCGTCTGCAAAATATTTACAAACTGTTATGTATTTTTAGCATATGATCATGTTTTCTTTTTATTGATGGTTTTAACTAGTTTGCAGGTATGGCTCTTACTGACCTTTTTTCAAAATTAGAAATATTTTGTACACACTCATAACACATTGACAAAACTAAGAGTCATGTGGCTATATGTTAATGTTAAATGTTTAATCAGCAAATAAATACTTCAAACATTTTATTTGGAAAAACATCTTATAAATCATCTTTTTAAGTTTTATTACTAGTATTAGTAATTTGAGAACAGTTATAGATACTTGCCACCATTTAGAAAAACAAGATGATGAATAGTGCATATGTTCAAAATAAAGAATTTAGGATTTATTATTCTTTTTTTATTTAGACTCAGAACAATCACTTTTCAAGCATTGCACCGCCTCATAATTTGTAATATTAAGAAGTATTTTCATATTCACATAAGGCTACTTTATGCTAATAAAAAGTTCATCATTTGCATGACCATTTGTTCATGGCTTATACTTTCATTGAAGACAGGGGTTCTTCCAAATGGATATTCCTAAAGGACCTTTCTCAGCACATCTCCAGTTTTAATGGATCTGGGCTTATTAGACATAGCTTAAATTTTTTTTTTAAGTATTGAAAATAAAGACATGATCTTTCTTCTTGCAATTTATTGGTTTAAAAGTACTTTACATTTATGTATAGTGAGATATGAAAGGGGCAAGTACAATGTAAAAACAATTTATATCACAGACTTTTGTTAATAGTCCATCTTAGTAGCTAACTAGAATAATCATCACAAAAGATACACTTTGCTGAATAACTGACCGATTAATCTGATCTATCACTCCTATCTTGTTTTCGTTTTTTAAAAAATGAGGTCAACCAATTTTGCTTCACTAGCCAAGTACCTAATCAAGATCAGACCATATATAAATAACTTAATTAAGATATATAATCATAGCTAGAATCTATTACATTTAATGGAGTATAAGTGCTTAATTTTTACAGAGGATCATGTCAGCTTTTTTATGACTCTAATTTTTGTTGCTATATGATTAACTTTCTCATTATATTAAACTTAAAATTACTTTCTTTTATTTTTCTCTATTTGGATTTTAATATATTTTTAAGGAAATCTTTTAGGACAACTTTTAAAAATACTTCTCTTTCTTTTTATTGAAAAATGTTCCAATATTTTTATCCTGATTTCAGTTCAGAGGATTTTATTTTGTGTCTACTTCATTATTATAAGAAAGACAAAAAATTTCAAATAACTTATTTAAAACCATGTTTATATATAGCTGATCCCAAAGACTATGTGTGTTTGTTCATTTTGGCCCTCTAAAATATTAAATCGTTTTGCTAAGGAAAGTATTTGCAATTATTTTTACTGATGGCAAAATTGTAAAAAAAAAAAAAAAATTAATACCTAGTAATCATTTAAATAATTTATATTTTAGACAGAATCCAAAGTATACAAAATGCTTTGTGTTTTAGACATTTGTGTTGGTGCTATTTACATTAAGAAAACTTGAACAGTATCTATAAACATTCTTTCCCTATAGAGAAATGGATAATCTTTAAATTTATGTTGTAAAAGGCATGTAGTTCCATGAAGACAGTATCCAAAAGTATGAGTATTCTGTGACTCATTCAGATTTTGTCACATTTTTGTATTTGCCTGAATCCCTCAAAATGGCATGTATTAGTCCATTTTCACACTGTTGATAAAAACATATTTGATACTGGGCAATTTACAAAAGAAAAATGTTTAACTGGACTTACAGTTCCATGTGACTGGGGAAGCCTCACAATCATGGTGGAAGGCAAGGAGGAGCAAGTCGTGCCTTACATGGATGGCAGCAGACAAAGAGAGAGCTTGTGCAGGGAAACTCCCATTTTTAAAACCATCAAATCTCATGAGACTTACTCACTATCAGGAGAACAGCACAGGAAAGACCTGCTCCCATGATTCAAGCATCTCCCGCTGGCTCCCTGTCACAACGCATAGGAATTATGGAAGCTACAAGATGAGATTTGATGGGGACACAGAGCCAAACCATATAATGGTATAAGCAAGATAAATGATTTATTGACTCAATTAACTGAAATTTTTAGAGGTTTGCATGACTGGATCTAAGTGCTCCAATAATGCCAGAAGTCTGATTCTCCATTTCTCTTTTCTGCTTTACTTTTTTTTTGAGACAGTGTCTTGCTATGCCGCCCAGGCTGCAGTGCAGTGGCGCAATCTCAGCTCACTGCAAGCTCCGCCTCCCGGGTTCACACCATTCTCCTGCCTCAGCCTCCCGCGTAGCGGGGACTACAGACGCCCGCCACCACACCTGGCTAATTTTTTGTATTTTTAGTAGAGATGGGGTGTCACCGTGTTAGCCGGGATGGTCTCAATCTCCTGACCTCATGATCTGCCCGCCTCGGCCTCCCAAAGTTCTGGGATCACAGGCGTGAGCGACCATGCCCCGCCTGCTTTTTGTTGCTTTTATTCTCAGTAAATGTTTTCCCCCAACTGGTAGCAAAAAAGGTTTCCACCACTCCTGACCAGCATGCCCGAGAGAAAAAAGCATGTGTGTATGCATCTTTCTAGTGGTCTTGGGGAAAGTTTCAGGGAGAGCTTTCTTTGTTGCAAGGTGAGTCACATCGCCACACCTGAGCTTATCATTTTAGGAAGTGGACTCTGGTCTGTGATTGGACAGATCAAATTGGTTAGATCCCAGGTCGAACCAAGGAGGGCAGAGTTAGCATAAGCCTCATGCCTTGACAGACAGTTTAGCTGATACCTCATCCAAGTCATTTGGCGGCATCAGTTGATCTTTATGTTCAAAAAGATTATGAACAAATGAGTCAACGCAGATATTAAGGCTTTCACTCTTTCCACTAGCACTTTAACCCAGGCCAATTGCATCAAAATGTGTCTATATGACAGCCCTAATAGATTGTGAGATATAAACCAATTTTAATAAAATAGAATTTTGTGTGTCATGGCACCTTGATAATAATAGCGAGATGTGGTCAGATTGCTTGCAAACTGTTTAAAGTGGAGAGATGACTGAATCAGGAGACAATCCTGATGTCTGACTTCGGATAAGGCAGCCACTGCCTGGGATAAGGGGCGTGTACTGCAGAGAACTGGCTGATGGCTTATGGTCAGTCAGCTAGGCAAGGGTGAATCAGAATTACGGTCTGCCTCCATCTGCTAGTAATTCCTGTGGTTAAAGCCAGGCATGGCAACAAGTTGCAGTGTTACAGATGGCCTATGTTATCAGTTTCAAATAAATAGCTTCCTTCCTTTCCTATACAACTATATGCTATTGTTACTTTAATAAAGGAAATAACATGCAAGTCAAATTTGTTTCTTAAGTGTAAAAACTCTTAGACGGACAAAACTTCTTTTGCAGTAAGTTTAAAAGATTACCTTTTTTGCCATCCCACCCTCCAAAACATCCCTCTCCACTCCATCTAGCAACACTGCTATTTCAAGCTTGCTGGATATGCTGTGAATCCTGAGGGACTCCTGAAGCTAATTCATACTACAGCGTAAATAACTTCTGGGTCAATGCTCCCCAAGGGGTTTGTACTTTATAAGGAAGTCATTTATAGAAGGCACCACAGGGAACTTTGCAATTCAAATGAAGGGTGGGGCCTTTTTCCACAGAGCATCTTGCGTGGGGGCGGGGGGAAGCCAACAGAGTTATTGTCCCCCAAAACAAATTAATATAGTTCATTCATGAATTCATTCTACAAATATTGGCTGCCTATCATTCTAGTAATTGTTGATGTTTTTCTTTTTCTCATATAAATGCATTTCTTACCTTAAAAAAGAGACCAAGGAATATAAAGCTAATAAAGAATTCAGCACTATTTGTATAAATTTCACAAGTCATTAAAAAGTCGGTGAGAAAAATATTATGTTTTATGTTTTTTTAAGTGGTCTTTTGTTGGTTGGAAACCATGATTAGAGACAGTTTTCCCTCTTCACCAGGGAAGTACCATGCTCTAGGGGCTAATAGGATGGTTATATTGCCTTGGGAAGGGATCTGGGGCAAGTAGCTTAACCCAGCTATACCCCTAGGTTTTAAACTACCATTCCTTATAAAGTTTTTTTTTTTTCAAATAAATATTATACATTGGATATTTTACATAGTTAGTGTCAAATCCACAGTTATGTGACTGATAAAATACAAATCTTGCCTCCTTCCCTTATTTTCCGTGTGTTGCAGGGTGATCTCTCTCAAATGCCAACCTATTTATTAAGTCCTACATCTGCTTTTCCACCTTCCACATCTGCTTTTTTCCGTGTTTAGTACAATGCTGGCACGTAGATGTTGCCAGCATTGCCAGATGTTGGTTCATAGATGTTGAGTAGTTGAACTATATTCAATTCAGCATATATTTCCTGAATATACATTGGCATTCAAGGCAATGTACTCAGGAGAACACAGATGACTAAGGCACAGTCTTTCTCTTAATGTAGTTTTGCATTTAGTAAGTGTGGATATTTGGGGATACGTCATGACACAAATCCTAATAAAAACCAACCTATTCAAGCCAAAGTTCACTTGTTGTGAACAAGTGACGGTGGGAATTTAGTCTCCGCCACCAGAAATCATAGTCTCTCAGAAATTACAGGTCACTGTGAAACGCTTTAGTGTTTTGGAAGTGTTTGGAAGGTAGCTTTGTCTTTCAATAGCTAGTTTTTAATCAGCTTTTTGAAATAAATGAATAAAACATGCTTGTGTTTCAGTTTAAAGTAGTAAAAACAATGATCATATTCATCTATTCCATACAACAGTCGATAAAATATTGGATATATATTTAAATATTACCATAATTATAGTTTTTATTTCATTAGGCAAGTTACATCGAGATTTTTATGTACACAGGTCTGTGACTATAATAATCCATTCCTAATTGCTTACGTGAAATCTATGAATCCTTTCTTGTACACTATTTTGTTCTTCTAGGTGTTGATAAATTAGATCTGTTAGCAACCTTTTATGTTCTCTTAAAGGTTATTTGACTTTGATTTAGAAATGTTACATTCCCATTCATTTCATGAATATTCTCTAATGCTTTTTCTAAACCTGGGACATAATATAGATCTTATTTCTATAGAAAATTATGGATATTATCAGTAATTGCTCTATTACAACCACAAGGAAAAAATATATTTACATTGTAGAGTCCCAAGGTATTTCAAAAACATACTTTGAAGTAGTGATTCAATATTGGTAATGTATGTAGTTTGCATACAAATAATAGGTATTATATTTTCATGTATAACATTTAAGCCACAGGATACTGAAGTTCTCATTTCCTGTTGGGAGTTTTCCATGTGAATATAGGACTGTTCCTCTATCTGAAGAGCTACAGATTTCCATTTTATTATATTGAGCATACAATGAAATGATCATGTTTTGATTTTTATAACTTGTCATCTTAAAGGTCTTAAAAGAATTATATGCTTCCTTTACATTGCATTATCTGATTCTATTCTGTGATAATGTCCTATATAATTATCTCTCTAAATAGAAGGTGACCCAATGGCATGACTTTTTTTTTTTTTTTTTGTAGTGGCTCCTACCCCATGGCATGCAAGTCCTCAATCATAATTGATACCAATTATTTCAGGGCATTCTCTGTGGCAGTACAGATTTCCTACTCTTCCCTACTTTTATGATAAACAGTTTATATAACACCTAAAAAGCCCTTTTGAAATAATGTGATATGAAAGAGTCCCTTAATGCTTATTTGCCTGGAAGACCAACTAGGTAAGCACACCATCCCATTTACTGCCACTTCTATAACTAGTTTTGTAAGCCAGATGTGAGGAACCAGCCTCAGAGCAAAAAAAAAAAAAAAGGAAAAAGTTTATGACAGCAAGTTTGTCTTTCTGAAGTGCTCTGTGAAACTGCTTATATAGAAAGGTACTGAAGAGGAATTAATTTTCATAAATATTTCATTATTCTTAATTCTTAACTATTATAATTTTTATATTTTCCATCTTTCTTTTATGAAAATAATTTTAAAAAGATAGTCTTGGCACAGCGTGGTGGCTCACGCCTGTAATCCCAGCACTTTGGGAGGCCAAGGCGGGCGGATCATGAGGTCAGGAGTTCGAGACCATCCTGGCTAGTACTGTGAAACCATGTCTCTACTAAAAATACAAAAAAATTAAATGGGCGTGGTGGCAGGCGCCTGTAGTCCCAGCTACTTGGGAGGCTGAGGCAGGAGAATGGCGTGAACCCGGGAGGTGGAACTTGCAGTGAGCTAAGATCTTGCCACTGCACTCCAGCCTGGGTGACAAAGAGAGACTCTGTCTTTAAAAAAAAAAAAAAAAAAAAAAAGGCAGTCTCTTCTCAAAGTACTAAAGTTAGAAAAAATAGATATTTTATAATCTGTTCCTGTGATATGCCTACAAAGCTGCATTTTTGAACAACCATCATGTTATACAGATGGAAATACTGAGGCAAGATAGTTTACAACTGTATGCATCTCGTTAATGTAATTAAAATTAGAATTAATAAGTCTTGAACTCAATAATTTAAGGTACTCCCCACATTGCTGTCCTGTCAGTGGATGTTTGTTTAATGTTATATTGTAAACAAGAAAGCTGAATTAAAAGATATTTTGAAAAAACTAAAAGATAATTTGACTAGAATTCAAAGTGCTTGGTTTTAATCCCTGCTTTGTCCGACACTAAATGTGAAACCTAAGCTCCTCTCTCTTGAAAATGAGATCATGGCTTTGGTTTCCATGATTTCCAAGGTTCATTTAATTTTAAAATAGACTTATTTTTAGATTCAATATAGGCTTTAATATACTCTTTCACTTCCTTAGTAGGTACTTTATGAGCCCTTCCTTCATGTCAGGCACAGTGCCAGGCATAGGGATGTGTCAGTAGAGTGAAAAGCTCCTTTGCTCATGGGCTCAGGGTTTGGGGGAGACAAATATTACATTACACAAACAAATAGAAACTGTGATAAGTGCTGCAAAGACATCATAAAGGGTGTCAGGAGAGAAAATAATAGGTTGACCTAAATTGGATTGAGAGTGAGAACATGTCTCTCTGAGAGAGTAAGAGCTTTCAGCTGAAACCTGAGGGGCAAGAAAAAATTAGTCAGTTGAAAACTAAAGCATAACCTAGTAAGTATTTCAGGCAGAGGAAAAAGTTAACAGGAAAACCCTGAGACATGAAATCACCCAGGGGGTAGGACATGGTCTGAGATGAGGTTGGAGACAGTGGGCAGAAACTACATCATGGGAAGCCTGAGGCCAGAGTAGGGGCTTTTATCCTAAATACAATGAAAATCTGACAGTGAAAGAGACAGAGAGACAAACGGAGAGAAAGAGAGGTAGGTGTGGAGAGGAGTTGTGCTCAATGCACAAAAGATGAGATGCTGAATGGGTGAGAGGTTTGCCTTTTTTTCATTTATTTGTTTTGTAAAAATTTGGCATTTTTGAAAAGGCCAGATTCTTGGGAGATAATTTTAGACAACGGTACATGTGGAATTTGAAAATCTTGAAAATGTTTTTTTTTAAAAAGGCTTCCTATACCTCCTAAAAGTAATCATACATCAATTTGAAGATCACTGATATAAAATCCAGTACCTAATCTTAGGAAGTTGGCAATATAGGTAGAAAGATAAGTCACAAGCATATGAAAAGTTAATTGTAAAATATTTAAATAATAGTTCAATACAATAATAAACTATAATAAGCAAGGTATACGAAATTGCCATGTTTAATTACTTAATTAATTGTGCAGAAAATGATTGGTCAGAGGTCCCCAGCAGTCAGGGCATTCTTTGGGGATCTTAAAAAACTGGGAGAATTTGAATGGTCTGAAGGAAGGATTTATGATATTTCGAGACTAACAGTAATATTTATTGAGGGAGAAAATTGAAAGATGTTTTTGAGTGACTACAATTTGGTGAAATGATCAGAAGATAGTCAGTTTGATTACGAAGAGTATGGAATGCAACCTTCTCCAGGTTAATTTTTTAAAAAATTAAACATTTCTACTAATAAAGATGAATTGAACATATGTATTTATAGGATGCAATGTGATGTTTTAACATAGGTTTACATTTGTGGAAATGATTAAGTCAAACTAATTGACAAAAATCCATCACCTCACATACTTCTTTGTGGTGAAAACATTTAAAATCCTCTCTTTTAGTAGTTTTGAAATAGACAGTATATATTTATTACATGCTCAGTAAAACGGCTAGGCACAGAAGGACAAATGCTGCATGATCTCACTTATATATAGATTCTTAAAATGTTGAACTCATAGAAGAAGAGTACAATGGTGGTTACCAGAAGCCAGGAGTAGGGGATTGGATACAAGAAGGGGAGATAGTGATCAAAGGCACAAATTTTCAGTTAGCATTCAGAAATTGTGCTACACTTTATGGGTCTTGGGAACCCATTGTAGACTTTGGAGAAGGGAAATGCTAGGATAAAATTGACATGTTAAACGTAACCAGGGAAAGCCTGACAAAGGGATTTGAAAGAGGAAATGGTCAAGGCTTAGAGTCAAAATCCTAGACTGAGGCAATAAATGGCTTATGTAATGGATATGAAAATGGAAAGAAGGAAGGAATATTTTTGAAGCATACAGTGCAAATAAAACAATGCAAAACAAAAAGACAAGATTGGATAATTATTTAGATGTAGACACTCAAGGAAAAGTGAGGAGTCCTAGAAAACAATTTTGTGCCCCATAAATGTTAGGAATGTTTTTTGTGATTATTTAATCAATTTGCTTGTTACAGTAATAGTAGTGTTAGCAGTGCAAATCTCAGAACCAGAAGCTGAAAGTACCTCTATCTCCACTGTTGTCAAATTCTGGTATTTAGACTTGCTTGTACTTGCAACCTGGTGTTTACCTTGCTGGACATTATTTAGTCACTCTCATTAACTAATACTTTAGCTAAAGTACAGTACTCATTACCAAACCTTAAGTATAGTGCTCATTACTTAGGGTCAAACTTCTTTAATGTAATTCTTCATGTCTCTCTTCTAACAGGCACAACTTGGTCAATAATGACCCCCATTAATGCTGTAACTTTTCTCTATTCTGAAAATAAAAGTAGAACATTCATCAGAAATATGGACTATCTCATATATACTTCCTCTTTCTTTTTATTCACTAACAGCTTTCCAATATCATAGATACACCTAAGCACAATTCATTCCCAAACAATGAATTAGAATACATAACCTCCAATCAGAATATCATCTTGTTTACTTTTTAGGCAATGTTTCAAAGTGCTGTTTAAATAAATATTTTAGCAAAATTAACCCAGATGCGGAAAACTGAAGAGCAAAAATAATTAGAATAAAAAAATCATCCTTAACCATCACGTTCAAATAGAACCATTGTTCATATTTTACCACATACCCTCTCAGCTTATTTTCTCTGCATATACATAAAATATCACGTTTGTTATAGAAATGAGATCTTATTTTATGTCTAAAAATGTAATCGCTTTATATATACTGTTCTGTGACCTGCTTTTTTCAATTCATTATTTTTGTGAATGTCTTCTGAATGAATAATTATAGAATAACATCATCCCTATAACTTCAATGAAAGTTCTAGTAACCTTCTGGTTTTGTAAGTCTGGGTGGTTTGCAATATTTTATATTATAAATACAATTATCTAATAATATTTGCTTACCTAAAAGATATAGGAATATTTTATTATAACTCTGTTGTAAATATATATATATACACACACACACATATATATATGTGTGGGTATTTACGCAATTGTTTACCACCTTAGAGTAAGTTTCTAAAAGCAATATTGTTATTTCAAAGTTGTGCAGCTTTAAGATTTAAAAATATTTTCAAATTGCCTTATATAGTTCCATTTTTATCTCCCCCCAACAGGATATGTAAACACCCATCCCTCACTCTTTCAAAAACAAACAAACAAAAAAAGGGCTTAACCATTGATACGTATCCTTGCGATCTATTAGCTAGTACATGATATCTTTTGAGTTTTGGCTTGCATTTGAGGGGGAATTACTTGTAGGTAAATATTATTTTATGTGTATTGGTTATTTATGTTTTTACTTTTTGAACTGCCTGTTCACATTCTTAGCACATTTTCCACCAGAGAAGTCAAACTAATTTCTTAAGTACTATTTTCTGGTGATCAAACAAAATAATGAGTTTCAACAGCTTATTAAAATAGTGGAGTTTCTTATACCTGCTATTGTAATGGAAAAAAGTTTCTGTGCCATGATAAAAAATCAAGATGCTAAATGCCTAGTATTGTCTAACTTTAATATTTCCAGTTTGACTAAACTCTTTGTTTAATATCTGTTTTACTTAAAATGAGTAACTGATAACATTTATCAACATTGTCTTATATAATTTATTTTATTATTATTTTATGAGGATTTATGTTTTTAAGAACACCAAAGGGAAGTGTATACAACAAAATATTTCTTGTGAAAGCCAACAAGTTAAGTGGCTGCTCTATATTGCCACGAAAGGTGAACCTTATTTTCAGCTGTCTCAGAGTATGCAGCACAATGTGGAAAATTTCCAAGTTAGTTAGCATGAACAATCATAAAACCCAAAATCCCAACTCACACACTTGATGGCTGACAGGAGCTGAGTTTTCACCCTTCTCATATTGGCACTCCTTTCCAAGTGTTGTGCTTACTGCCAAAGTAATGCTTTTTCATTTCAGTACAAAATCTTAGTTACTTAAAGAGTATAAAAACCTGTTCCTCTGATAGCTAGAGGCTTATGTGAAAAGTAGAGGATGAGGGACAATTTGAGATTGACAATGGGAGATCAGATTGCAGTGGAGCTCATGGAACAATCAAGTTACAACAGAGTCCTCAAGAGAGGGTAGGAAGAAAATGTTTATGCACAGCATTGATAATCACCATTCCCAAATGTCTACAGAAGATCCATGACAACAGTGACTTATTAGTGCAGTTCAATTAATGTTTTCTTATATTTATAATAAGAGATAAATGGTAATAGTATTAAATAATTTGTTTCATAATGGACAGTTGAATTCATTCATGTATGTTTCCCGTATAATTGCGGAAGAGAGAGACATCACAAGTGTCTGTGCATTTGATCATATAGACTTGAATTGTCCTATAGGATAAAATTAATATTGTAGTGACATTCATTTATTCAATTTATGTTTATTTATCACCAGCATTTTCAGTTCCTTTTTTGGATAATAGATACACACACACACACACACACACACGCAAACAAAATACTCCTGCCCTCCAGCTACTTTCTAATGAAAGAGATTGGTAACAATTATATAGTTATGGAATATAATGAGATAGTTAAATGCAATGAATAAAAGTGATGGCACAATAAGCAGATAGGGAAATGGAAGCTTATTAGATAGGATGGTAATTGAAGAAGACTTCGAGGAAATGACATTTAAGTATGGTCCCAGGAGACCTATGCAGCAATCTAGAGTTAAGAGTATTAAAGGCAGAGAGAAAGGCCAATGGGGTGGTCCTGAGACAGGAATGTGCTTGGTTCTCAGCATGTTCAAGGGTTATTTAGAAACTTAGGTCACTTCCTTACTTTTCTATTGGATTGATTTTTTTCAAAGTTAACACTCAAATCCATTAATTGACTCAGATCGCTAGAAAGTGGGAAACATGAAAGTTATGTTCACTGATGTATTTCCTTTCAGATATACTTGTTTTTTTTGTCATGTTAGAAAGAACTTAAAGACAAAGGTTGTAAGAGGTGTATGTCAGAGGAAAGACAGGATCAATCAAAATAGGTAGAATAGTGACACAAAAGTATAAATTGCTTATGTAGAAATGTTAAGAATAACATTTTAGTAATGTTACTAATAACTTGTAACAATGACTAAACAAATTCATATTGGTTTATATATCAAAATATTGAAATTCAGACTTCATTTAATTCAACATTTTGTTTACCATGGTTCAAGTTATGACTGAAAAAAAAAAAAAAAAACAAGGTAGCATCTTAGAACAATATTGCTTCCAAAAGTTGTTTCCACATTTGTTTCCTGAATTTTATTGATGGCTGATCAACCTAAGACTATGAGCTTGTGTGGTAGCACCTAATGAAATTGGTAATATGATTTCCATATTTTAGATTATATTTCATTTGTTGCTCCAGACTAACATTAAGTAAATGTCCCCCAGGCTGGATGGTCTCGATCTCCTCACCTCAGGAGGGCTGCCTCAGCCTCCCAAAGTGCTGGGATTACAGGCGTGAGCCACCATGGCTGGCCTAAGTAAATACTCTTAAATGAGCAGCAGTGACCACAGAGAATGGATTTGTTGATAACATTTGCAAGATTAACCCAAAATTGTGAAGTACAACTTTCATATTCCTTTGTAACTACATATATATTTTACATGTATTATTATATGGGTATCTAAAAAGTAGTAAGTACTATTGTAAAACTCTGTACATGACCACCAATTAATTTGGAATTTCAAAATATTTCAAATGATTTCTCAAAAGTATATGCAAATAATAAAATGTCAATATTTTCTGTACATTTTATGATTACCTAATGAAGGTATTTTCTACTTGAAATACCTTTTAATAAAGTACCAAGAAAACCACAAAGCACTTAATTCATCAAGATGTTAGCCTATCTGTTCTTCACTTTGAGTGCCATGTTTCATCTTGAGCTAAAGAATTTGAGAATTGAAATCTTGGCAGAGGTTAACTTATAGGTAAGTACAATCGCTTGAGAATTTTATTCATGATGTTCAATTTATATCCTTTAATCACTATTGCCCTAACAAAATAGAATATTTTATGCTTCTTTCCACAGGTAAGAGCAATCCATCTGAGGGACTACAACGTGACTGAAGACCTCTGTCCCAAATTTTTTAAAGGAACTTTGTTATACCACAGTTTAGCAATCTTCACAAAGATGTTACACTTATTTTGATATCCATATAAATCAAGGGAGAGTATTTCCTTATAGGTGCAATGAAATCTGTAATGAATTTGTGTTTTTTTTTTTTAATTTTACTTAATTCAATTAAACACATATGC
Organism: Piliocolobus tephrosceles; assembly: GCF_002776525.5. Classification (NCBI taxonomy): domain Eukaryota; kingdom Metazoa; phylum Chordata; class Mammalia; order Primates; family Cercopithecidae; genus Piliocolobus; species Piliocolobus tephrosceles. The sequence goes on along the minus strand of NC_045438.1, from coordinate 103,344,231 downwards.
TAATTGTTGTAAGGGATATAAATTTGTGTACACTATTCTTGATCTTAGAGGTTAAAAGGTACAAGACATTAATAAAATCTATGATGCAGGGTGGATAGTTGTAAACTCAAAAAACAAATATATAAAAGGGAGAGGCAGAGACAGAGAGAGGTTTTTAAAAATGCACTAAGAATTAATGAAAGAAAATGCCTAGTATTGAATCTCAAAGATGACATCATAGAATAAGTAGCATCATAAATGCCATGAATGGATCTTCAATTAAAGGAGAGTTATGACAATCATAGAGGGAGGGAGGTGGAAAGCTTAGCAGGTGAAAGAAGGAGAGTATAAGCTAACTTGAGGATGGAAATGCATGGGGCAGCTTTTTGGAATAGCAAATGAACTAAATATAGGAATAGTGTATTAGTCCATTTTCATGCTGCTGATAAGGACATACCTGAGACTGGGAAGAAAAAGAAGATTAATGCACTTACAGTTCCACATGTCTGGGGAGGCCTCATAATTGTGGTGGAGGACAAGGAGGAGCAAGTCATGTCTTACATGGATGGCAGCAGGCAAAGAGAGAACTTGTGCAGGGAAACTCCTGTTTTTAAAATTATCAGATCTTATGAGACTTACTCACTATTACAAGAACAGCACAGGAAAGACTGGCCCCCATGATTCAATTATCTCTCACTAGGTCCCTCCCAGAACATGTGAGAATTATGGGAGCTATGAGATGAGATTTGGGTGTGGACACAGAGCCAAACCATGTCAAATAGGGAACAGTAAAATTAGAAATCCAACATTATTTTATCACAATACTGGGAAAGCAGTGTGTATATTTGAGGTCCTTGATTTGTAATTTAGTTTAAGACTAATCTAACAATGCTGGTCTGGAATGAATTTTATTAGGGAAATTATAAGAAAAGGCTAGACAAGAATTAACTAGGTAAATTTAAAAATGAAAAGTATGCAAGACATTATGATGATCTCATTAGATTATGTATGATCAAACAACTTAGTGAATGTCTGAGTGAGAAGGAAGGAGTCAGATGACTTCTAGCTGGTGACTAAGAGATTTGTAGTGCCATTAATAAAAATAAAGGGTTCAGGTTCAGTTAATACTCACGAGGAAAACAAAACACTTATGAGTGTCTTGAATTTAACCCACCTTCATAATAGCTCTATGAAATTGTTCAACCAGCGGCTGAAAAGCTGTGTCTGGAGTGGAGGAAGAGGAGAGAGAGATGCTGAAGGGAAAGGAGTTAGAGAAGGGGTCACAGAAGAGTCAGGAAAGTGAGGAATGAAGATGAGGGAGTCAAGAACAATCTTCCAGCTGGTAGTTACTACAGAAGGGTGGAGGAGCCGAAGAGTGGAGACCAAGAAGATATGGGCAGTCTGCTAGAGCAGCACTGTCCATGAATGTGTCCATGCACTGATGAAAATGTTCTGTCTGTGCTGTCCAGTCTGGTGTCCAACAGTCACATGTGACTATTGAGGAACTATATTTTTAATTTTATGGGATTTTAATTAGTTTAAATTTAAATACCCTCCTGCAGCTAGTGGCTACAGAATTGATAAATGCAGCTATAGAGAATTTTAAAACACCTTTGTCTCACTGAAATCAATTTTCCACTCAGCCATCAAGTGTCATCCCTTAACTATAGTTTGGGACACCTCCTTCTGCTTAAAATTCTCGAGTGCTTTTCAGTGTCAAGGAGTAGGATCCAAACTACTGAAGCACAGCAATAACAAGGCATCTTGTCCACCTAAAGCCCCAGTCACAGCAGCCTCTGAATTTCCCCAACAGGCTGAACCTTTTCCTGGTCAAGGCCTTTGTGTTCTTCTCTTGCTTTTCATCTTTCAGGCCTCTAGTTAAGTGTCACTCCTCAGAGAGGTCTTCCTTGAGCCCCTTATGTAAATTAGCCAGCTTACTGCTATTAGTCTCCAACTCAACACTCAATTTATTTCCTTTATGGCATAGATCATAATTTCTATTCATTTATTTATTTATTTTCCTTGGCCTCCACCGCTGGATTGTAAACTCCCTAAGAGCAGGGATCATGTGTGTCTTACATTTCTCATACCTCTCAGAGGGCCTGAGTTGTGCAGTAAATATTGGTTGGGTGTTGATAAATACCAACAAGAATATGTAACTACTAAGCAGAAGTTTCCATAAGCAAGTTTGTTGTTGTCAGTATATTTCAGCAAAAAAACACGCGGAGAAATTTATATAGGCAAATTGGCAAAATATATACCTCAAAAAGTTTGTTAAGACAGAAGAAACTGGCCGGGCGCGGTGGCTCAAGCCTGTAATCCCAGCACTTTGGGAGGCCGAGACGGGCGGATCACAATGTCAGGAGATTGAGACCATCCTGGCTAACATGGTGAAACCCCGTTTCTACTAAAAAATACAAAAAACTAGCCAGGTGAGGTGGCGGGCGCCTGTAGTCCCAGCTACTTGGGAGGCTGAGGCAGGAGAATGGCCTAAACCCGGGAGGCGGAGCTTTCAGTGAGCTGATATCCGGCCACTGCACTCCAGCCTAGGCGACAGAGCGAGACTCCGCCTCAAAAAAAAAAAAAAAAAAGAAGAAGAAGAAACTGAAATAGTATCCGTTGAAAGATGCAATTTGGATAGTACTTAATGGGGAAGAAAGTTACATAATTTTTGAGCTTTGTAAAGCCTCAAATAGAGTCCCCAGCCTCCCAAGTTCCACCTCACTTCTATCTACAACAGAGGAATAATTTATGTCTTAGCTGCTCTTCTGATGCCTGCTTTAGTTTTTTTCTTTGGACCTCTGTGACCCTTGAAAACATTGGAAAATTTTTGCTCAGGGTATTTCCTGGAATTTCAATAACAATATGAAATTAACGTCATTGTCATTACTATGTAGAAAACAAAATCAGAACTCTCAGACTGGCAGTTTATCAGAGAAAGAGAGAGGATCTGTTATTGCTTCAAAATGCATGAAAAATAGAGACTAGTTTATTACCCGGAAAATAGTTGTTTATTTTCATAGAGTTAGTGAAATAAAGCAGCTGGCCTATCAAATTGTTTTCATTACCTAAGTAACCAGAAAGTGAAACTTTTAATAAAATTTTATTTCACTAGGAATGAAATTGGTGAGGCAATATTTTTAGGTTTTTAAAATAAAAGACCTTGTCTGAGACATATCTTTAAAGTTAAATATAAAAAGAATTATATATGAAAGCCAGTATTTTTCCTTAGCATTCAAAATGAGGGTACATACCTACTGATAGAGAAAAAAAGAAACCTATCTCCAGGACAACTAGCTCTTTTTTTTCAGTGTTATGCTTTCTGTCCCACTGCTATGAATGATTTAAAAAGAAAAAAGAAACAAAGAGGAAGAAAGATAAAAAAAAGGACAATAGAAAGGAACACATTATAAGTGTTATGCTTTTATGAAACAAAGCGAGCATGTCTTAATCTCAAAGATATCAGTTTAATTAATGCTAACTTATTTCCAAATGTAAGTTAAAAATTACATTCCATGTACTTAAATTTTTTTTGTCAATGTACAGTTTTTGTAAATATTAAGACCCTGGAAATTAACGTTGGAATTTATAAACAGATTATAATTTTAATCCTAACTTTATTCAAATACTGTACTTATATATCTTTCTTCCTCAAATATTTAATCTGGTATTTAACTTCATCACCTCAAAGTCAGTTTGAAAAGCAGAAAATTTCTTAATTGAGCATAGATGATATATGTATCAATAACATGGTTTATTTTTAAATGATATATTTTAATAATATAAAGTTAATATTTAAATATAAAAACTAATCCTACTACAGTTTTTTTCCAAATGTAGATAATCTTATGAATAATGCTATGAAATAACATTTATTTTGAAATCCTTTTTTAATTCCTTCGTCATCACACAGAATTAAGCATAGTTGTTCCATGACCCATTGCTTGGTACATGGTATCTATTGAATTAGATAACAATAATACATCCCCATGTAGGAATACATTGCTTCCTGACCAATGCTCCACATTTAGAAAAAGCAAAATGGTGCTTTATTTTAGTTTCTAAATGATAAGATGGATATAAAATATGGACATATTGTAAGAGCTGTGTAAAGTTCTGCTGGTTTAATTGTTGAACTTCCAGAACATCTATTCTGGAGAAAGATTCCTGTACTGTATGAGTTACAAGGTATATGTCATTAATTTCTTTCTAGACTATGCCTCTTTAGATAGAAGATGTGAGAAAATCAAAATCAGATAACTCCAAAATGCTGAAAATTATGGCATGAGCCCTCAAAAGACTGCACGTTGTTCCCTTTATCTGCCTTCCTTGCCCAAAGGAGCGTAGTAGAAAGTAGATAATTACCTTATAAACTCATGTTGTACACACAGATGGATTGGTTGGTATAGAAAAAAATTGCATTCATGGCCTGTGAAATGCAGATGAAGTACTTATTTAGATAACTCCATCAAAACACTAACTCTTTCTGATCTCAAAAATTTAAATGAGTCTAACGAACATGTGGTGAGCCCAGTAATTTTGGCATAAACATTTCACTTCAAATCATGAGTTAAGATACAAGCTTGATTTGTTACTTCAAATAACTATTAATCCTGTTGCTATGTGAATGAACCTTTTTTTTAAATTCAGTGTTCAGTGTTTATAATCAGACAGGATCCCATTATCAGTAGGTAATCCCTAACTAACTGCGTGCTTTGGGTTATCAAAAAGCATCATAGTTGAAAAAACAAGTCTATTTTTGTCAAAATCAAGATCTCAGAGATAAAAGCAATTAGTATAGAAAAGTATTAAGTGGTATTAAATATACTTTTTAAACACAATAAATAAAAATTATAGAATGTATTATTTTCTGAAGATGATATTCATTAGTATAATAATCCATCCCCAGATTTAACTTTCCTTTGGTATCTCCTTCAGTAGTTCAATATTGTATTGGTTTCATAAGCTCCGGAATCTGCTGAGACTAATTTGTTTTTTTTTAGTTCAATGCTGTGAAGGCTACACTTCCTGTGGAAGTCTTTGAAACAAGTCACACTGACTTGAAATATAATGTATTTAGCACTTGTATTTTTCTTTGCTTTATTTTTGCAAGTCTTGAAAAACATGTGTTTAGTGTAAAGGATTTTGCAAATTTTTGTGATGACATCTTTCTAGGTCTGGGGTTCTAGTCATGCACCAAGAGGGTGGAACTGAACAAATCTGCTTGTGCACTACTTCATAGACCGACCATGTGCTCTGTAGAACAGTATTTGTCATATGCTCTGATTAAAGAGGAATAAACTCTCTTACATAAAAATATTTCATATCTTAAAACATGAGCAATGTAAAGACCTACAGTCTTGAAACTTGATATTAGTGAGGGATTACTGTATTACACAGTGTGCCAGTTGTTCAGATTAATGTTTTCCAATGTTTCCTGATGAGCAAAATCACCAAATAACTTTTTTAAAGTACAGAATGTTAAGACTCATAGCAGATCAATAAATGCCTAGCAGTCAAAACTGGGAATTCACATACTGTTATTTTTTTCTCCTGAATTGTCATTATTGTATGTATTCTTGAAGAAATAATTTATGTTTTTTTAAATTGATCTGCACCAGCAGACAGCAACATATAAAATATCAAAGTATTAACTCTTAAAAATAAAATTTATGATTATTATTAAAAATATGGAGTAGAGAGTGAGAGGCAAAGCAAAAAAAAAAATGGTATTTCTTTGTGTGGGTTACAATTTCACATAGGGAAATTAAAATTTTGATAAGAACATAAGCCAGAAATGAAGTTGGCACTCGCTTTTTGTGCTTTTAAAGAGTAATGAAACTGGTAGCTTCCTTTAAGAGGAACACATACACTTGGTAAGGAGTAGGAGGACAGGAATTTAGGTACAAGTAGTACTTGAAAGTTAGACTTCTCTTAGAACCTGTTGACCTGCCAGCTAATAATCACATTAGGTTTTGAAAAATATGTGTAAAAGAACTGGAGAATTTATAATAGTTTCTGACTGTCCTCTATGCCCTGATACATACTACTATGTAGAGGGAATACCACATGAAAAATCCAAAAGACTTTGGGACCCAGGTCAGAGATTCTCAGGAAGGGATGCAAAAGTTTCTCTTCTCTCTGCTCCATATAAGACTGTTCCCAGTTATTATTTTGTATAGAGGAGAAAAATAGCTGAAAATTTTCACAAGTGGCTACATTAAAGTTACGAAGCAATTAGAAAATGCCGAGAATTTTGCTTTAGTTAAGATCCAATTCTTCTCTTTTTGATTGACTGTAACGTCTCTGAACTATAAACTTTCTGTTACATTAAGCATAATTGCAAAGGTAAAATCTTTCTCTTTCTTTCTTTCTTTCTTTCTTTCTTTCTTTCTTTCTTTCTTTCTTTCTTTCTTTCT
>NC_045438.1:103299511-103337823 GCF_002776525.5 Piliocolobus tephrosceles | reverse complement strand
TCTTTCTTTCTTTCTTTCTTTCTTTCTTTCTTTCTTTCTTTCTTTCTCTCTCTCTCTCTCTCTCGTTTCACTGATGCAAAGCTGTTTCTTGCTTGAGAAGCAGAAAGCATATGGGGAAAGGAAAGAATCATTTAGGGGAATGAGAAAGGAGATGGGGGTTGAACACAATGCTATACTAGGAATTTTAAAGAAAAGTAACATTCAAAATCATCGCCTATCCAAGTTGATCATTAAAGATAAAAATACTTGTCTACTGGGCTAGACACCTTCATTCTGTTGCCACTCACAATAATACTCTTTCCATGGAGAATTATTTCTAACACCTGATTTGTAGAATCAGAGCCCATAACTTTAAACAAACTAACCTAATTCCCTTAGTATTTGAAAACCGGTAAATCTCTTGGCTCCTGGCTACGCACAAAAGCCACTCCCAGCAGCTCTTCTGAGGGTTACAAGATCAATGTTAGACTTCAATCTCAGCCCTTTTGTAGTCATGCTAAGGCACACTTAGGGATAAACCAAACAACTGATCCAAATCGCTGTTCATGTGGGAACACTATGAGGGTGGTGGGGGGGGGGGTGCTTAGATAAAGGGAACATATTGCAGAAAGGAGACAGGATGAAGATAATTTTATCATGAAACAACACTTCAGGTTTAATTTGTCTAACACGAGAAATACAGAGAGGTTTGGGTGTGGTGACTTATGCCTGCAATGCCAGCACTTTGGGAATTCAAGGTAGGAAGATTACTTGAGCCCAGGAGTTCAAGGCTGCAGTGAGTCATGACAGCGCCACTTGTATCCCAGCCTGGGCAACAGATGTTACTTCGTCGAAAAAGAAAGAGAAAGAAAGAAAAAGAGAGAGGGAGGTAGGGAGGGAGGGAGGGAGGGAGGGGAAAGAAAAGGAAGGGAGGGAGAGAGGAAGGAAGGAAAGAGAAAGAAAAGGAAGGAAATAAAAAGAGAAAGAAAGGAAAGAGAGAAAGAGAAGAGAGAGAGATGGAAAGAAAGAGAAAAAAAGAAAAGAGAAGAAAAACAGGAAAACACATTATTATTAGGATTCTCCAGAGAAACAGAAACAAATATATATATATATATAAAGAGAGAGAGAGAGAGAGAGAAACAGAGAGACAGAGAGAGACAGACAGAGATTTATTATAGGAATTGTCTCACAGGATTATGGAGGCCAAAAAGTTTCAGAATATGCTATCTGCAAGGTAGAGAACCAGGAAAGCCTATAGTGTAATTCAGACTGAATCCCAAGGCCTGAGAACTTGGGGGGCCAATGGTGTAATTCTGGGAATCCAAAATCCCAAGAACCTGGAGCTCTGTTGTCTAAGGGCAGGAGAAGACAGATGTCCTAGCTCCAGAAGACTGCAAATCTGCTTCTCTTTCCCCTTTTTGTTTCAGCTAAACCCTCAATGAATTGGATAATGCCCACTCGCATTGGTGAGAGAACTCAATTTACTGATTTAAATGCTAATGTCTTCTGGAAATTCCCTCACAGACACACCCAGAAATAATGTTTTGCCAACTCTCTGGGTATTCCTTAATCCAGGCAAGCTGATAGTAAAATTAACCATCACAACATCAGAGCAAAACTTCAGAGTATTTGCTTTGAGAGAAAAGGTATTCCTGGCACTATTTTAAAAATAATGGAGTTAGAACATGACTCCCAACTCCTTAGATATGGACTTCACATAGTGAATTTCTTCCAAAGAGTGCAGTGTGGAAAAGGGGAAAGTAGAATAATTTTTCAGTCGAGAAATCAGTCAAATGCTACCTAAAACAGGTAACTAAGGTATTAACAGGGATAATTCGTGTTCATTACTTGTACCCTTGATGTGATGTGATGAGAATGATCTTCCTCCCAAAATCCATAACCTCAGTCTAATCATGATTAAAATATTAGGCAAACTCCAATTGAGAAAAAACATGACTAGTGCACCTCAAAACCATTAAAGTCATCAAAATCAATGACAGTCTAAAATTTGTCACAACAGGATTTAGGAGACATGAATACTGAATCTAATGTGATAACTTTATTAAGATGCTAGAACAGAAAAAGGACATTGGGGAAAGTCTAAGAAAATCTAAAAACAGTATGGGCTTCAGTTAATAATATCAATATTGGTTTCTTAGTTGTGACAAATATACCATAGTAATGTAAGATGTTAACATTAGAGGAAACTGCTTGTAGGTTTTATGGGAACTCTTTGTATGATTTTCTCAACTTTTATGTAAATGTAAGACTAATCTAAAATTTTAAAAAATTAGGAAATTAGTTGACAGCTACCAACAAATTAATATTGAAAGCCTTTGAAAATAGTTTTGAGAGGTAGAACTATTTCTTAGATAAATACTTTTGCCATTCTTATATAGTTGTTATCATATTTATATGCCAAACTATAGGCCAAATGGACTAAAACATTAAATATTAAACATTAAATATTGCAATAGTAAGAATAAATATTATGTTTCAGCAGATAATTTTTCTAAGGTTTAATATGGTGAAAAATAATAAAGAATACTAAACAGTAAGTATTAGATAACTCTATTAAAATTTTTAAATACATAAAAAAACTAATAAATTTGTATTTTCAAATCAGGAGTTCAATGGCTAAGAAAAAGGCATGAGTAATATACCTGAGAGTAAACAACAACCAAAAAATACAGACTAACATTTTACATTGAGGGTAATCAATAATTTTTTTTAATGAGACATTAAAGACACTGTCCTGTACATGGTAGTTTCTCAGTAAATAGCAGGTAAATGTATTGACTGTGTGTATGCATACATCTATAATTATATATAAGTATATATTTAGAAATATGTAATAATAGGATGACAGTCAAATGAATATACTCTTATGTTGGCAGTGGAAAAACATGATAGCTATCTGAAAACAATTACTAAAACTGTAAAAATGACCATTTATTTTGATCCGTTATCTTATTTCTGAGAATGTGCTTACATACAGTTGTTATGTATTGCTGCATAACCAGAAACACAGGTCTACAGAGATTCAAAGGCTATAAGTAAATAGTTGGCTAGATATTCAGGAACTCATAGGGAACATGACAGAGAAAGTAGCCACAAGGAGGCCTGGGGAAAAGGTATGTGGATAGACCTCTCCAAATAGGCAGCTAGTCTGAAGATATCTAGATCTCATGTGAATGCTCATCAAAGATTGACTTCAGCAGAAAAAGAACATTTTATTAAACAAGTAGATAGGATGACCCATTCTGTGAATTTCAATCAGTGTCCTTCCCCAGCCACTCTCGTCATTGCCCAATGAGCTCATGAACAAAGTACCATTGTGACAAGGATGGAGGTTACACATTCATCAGCAACATGAACTCATTCATAGCAATCTGGCTGCATCTATTGCTGAGTGCCCCATTTACCAGCATTGGAGACCAACACTGGGCCCGTGAGGTAGCACCAGTCCCCTGGAGCATCAACCAATTGAATCATTTCCATCATAGAAGGAACAGCACTTCTTCTTACTGAAATATGTACTTACTCTGTATATGAATTTCCCTTCCCTCCCTACAATGATTCTGCAAAAACTATCATCCGTTGATTTATAAAATGCTTTATTTGATATTTCGAAGATAATAACTTCTAAGCAAAAAATTCATTTCCCAGGAAATAAGACATGCTAATAGTTCCATGCTCATGGAATTATTGTTCTTACCATGAACGCTACTTCTTTTCCCAAGTCTGTATTAGTTATTTATGTCTAAATAACAAATTACCTCAAATTTAGCAGTAAGTAATAACAAGCATTTATTATCTCAGTTTCTATAAGCCAAAGTAAAGTTCTGAGCTTAGTTGCATACTTCTGCTTCAAGGCCTTTCAAGAGGTTGCCTTTGGCCAGAATATGGTCTTATCTGAAGACTCAGCTGATGTTGGTGGGTGGCAGGGGGTGGGGTTCTGCTTCCGGGCACACTCATATTGTTATTTGCAGGCCTTGGCTCTTTGCCACATGGGCCTCTCCATAGTGCCTCAGAACACGATAGCTGGCTTTCGCTGGGACAAATAATCCAAGAGAAAGTTAGAGAGAACATTCAAGTCAGAAGAATCCACAGTCTTTTTATAACCCAATCATCATTGCCTCTGCTATACTCTTTTTGGTACAAGTGAGTCACTAAATCCAGGTGCTAAATCCAGGGGATTCACACAGGGTGTGAATATCAGGATGTAGAGGTCATTGGGAACCATCTTAGACACTGTTTATTTACAACACTAGGTAAATTTTGGCAATTAAAATATTTCTTTTGTCATTATCTATAGTACCGGTGTATAATTTTAACAACTTAAATGAGAAACGATGAGGAAAAAAAGTCATACATTAAAATATTAGATAAAAAGTCCTTAAAATAGCTATATATACTACATGATATAATGAAAACTTCTTGTAAAACAAACAGAAAAACAGAAAACAAAACTATGCAAACACAGACATAAGGATGAATACTAGTAGGGAAGACACAAAAACTAAAACAATGTTGTCCAGGTAGCATGCTGATATAGTTAAGATTTGTTTTTTCCAAAAGTGTTTAATATTGTTTTTAAAACATTTGTACATTTTTTTTTTATTTTTTTTTATTATATTTTAAGTTCTAGGGTACATGTGCATAACGTGCAGGTTTGTTACATATGTGTACATGTGCCATGTTGGTGTGCTGCACCCATCAACTCGTCAGCACCCATCAATTCATCATTTATATCAGGTATAACTCCCCAATGCAATCCCTCCTCCCTCCCCCCTCCCCATGATAGGCCCCAGTGTGTGATGTTCCCCTTCCCGAGTCCAAGTGAGCTCATTGTTCAGTTCCCACCTATGAGTGAGAACATGTGGTGTTTGGTTTTCTCTTCTTGTGATAGTTTGCTAAGAATGATGGTTTCCAGCTGCATCCATGTCCATGGTGTATATGTGCCACATTTTCTTAATCCAGTCTGTCACTGATGGACATTTGGGTTGATTCCAAGTCTTTGCTATTGTGAATAGTGCCGCAATAAACATACGTGTGCATGTGTCTTTGTAGTAGCATAATTTATAATCCTTTGGGTATATACCCAGTAGTGGGATGGCTGGGTCATATGGTACATCTAGTTCTAGATCCTTGAGGAATCGCCATACTGTTTTCCATAATGGTTGAACTAGTTTACAATCCCACCAACAGTGTAAAAGTGTTCCTATTTCTCCACATCCTCTCCAACACCTATTGTTTCCTGATTTTTTAATGATTGCCATTCTAACTGGTGTGAGATGGTATCTCATTGTGGTTTTGATTTGCATTTCTCTGATGGCCAGTGATGATGAGCATTTTTTCATGTGTCTGTTGGCTGTATGAATGTCTTCTTTTGAGAAATGTCTGTTCATATCCTTTCCCCACTTTTGGATGGGGTTGTTTGTTTTTTTCTTGTATATTTGTTTGAGTTCTTTGTAGATTCTGGAAATTAGCCCTTTGTCAGATGAGTAGATTGCAAAAATTTTCTCCCATTCTGTAGGTTGCCTGTTCGCTCTGATGGTAGTTTCTTTTGCTGTGCAGAAGCTCTTTAGTTTAATTAGATCCCATTTGTCAATTTTGGCTTTTGCTGCCGTTGCTTTTGGTGTTTTAGACATGAAGTCCTTGCCCATGCCTATGTCCTGAATGGTACTACCTAGATTTTCTTCTAGGGTTTTTATGGTATTAGGTCTAACATTTAAGTCTCTAATCCATCTTGAATTAATCTTCGTATAAGGAGTAAGGAAATGATCCAGTTTCAGCTTTCTACTTATGGCTAGCCAATTTTCCCAGCACCATTTATTAAATAGGGAATCCTTTCCCCATTTCTTGTTTTTCTCAGGTTTGTCAAATATCAGATGGTTGTACATTTGTACATTTTTTAAATGGGAGAAGTGGTAACATTGGCAATATTTAATGTTAAATTATATTTTTCAGCTGTAAGAGACATCTTCTTCTCAATATATGAATTTGTGTTAAGGACTATTATGAAATGGGCATGACAGAGTATGGATGAATCGCTACAAACCTTTTATCACTAGTGGCATTAGGTTTTTAATAATACCATGTTGGTGTATAGAATGCACAATTTTGTACCTTATGTTTTAAATGTATTCTGAAACCAGTGTGTGAATAACGAGATATTCACACTGTTACCTCTGATTCAAAATGACGGGTGAGCCATACTTATTGAACCATTTTATTCAAGGAAAACTGTGTCTGTTATCACACCAAAAGTTGTACTGACAATAGAGACGTTCTCCGAAAGACAATAAATCAAGCCATCTATCTGTATAATGTTTTTGTTTTTTTTTTTTTCTGTTAGGGAATGATTATTAACACATGTCAGTGTCAAGGGATTTTAATTTATCTTTCATTAAGCAAGAAACAGTAGAGTAGAAACTGTTTTCTTCATTATGAATCAATAATTAAGGAATATTGACGGCTGTCCTCTCTAATGTTATGCTAGAAAAAATTTAAAATGCCCCTAAATAAATGTAGAATGAGAGTATTTAAAGAAAAACTTAACAGATAAGATACTATTAGTTCAGATTTCAACATCAAAGTTGTGATTGATATAGTTGGCTGTTTAATATTGAAAAAGGTCATAAAAAAGCCAATAAGTAAGGCCTTACAGGGACTATAACTAGCTATAACAGTGAAAAAAATACATGTAACTACATATAATCATGTGAGTCTTTTTTCATTTGAATGATAAACTGAAAAAAAGCTTTACCTATTGATCTTGACACTAGCACTGTTAACTTAAACTCTGCATGATTGAGTAGACTAAAGGGACTAGACAATGTGATTAAAAGTCTTTCTCACCTCACATACATGATTTTGACATAATTTTTAAATTGATTAATATCAGGTTTTATTTCATTGCAACTTCTGTGGTTTCTGTGAAAAGTCTCTCTGATTATGGAATGTAGAAGCAAATATCAGTCCACCTGTTCTGGTAAGTACTGACTACAGGTATCGAATATTTAAAATGAGACTCCTCTAGAAATCTAGAACATGTAATTTAATCTAGGACAAAGTTTAAAAAACTAGCTGGTCCCAGATTCACACTTTTGGCTTGAGCTCACTATCAGCAAGCATGCTGATCAAACAATAAAACAAATCTTTTGTGAAAAGAAAATAGATTATTTAGGGAGGCAAGGTGCAACTCTGTAAATAACAGTCAATGCTGGGACAAAATTAAACATTTCAGGATATGAAATTATAAATAGAAGATTATGCATTATTGTATCTCTAAATCTCTTATTACTTAAAATTGAGAAATATCAAAATGACCTATTTTTAATAAAATGCCACTATAAAAACCCAATCACGTATTTCTTAATGAATAGAAAAGGATTACAAATTTAGTGATGACATATCAAAATATTATAACCTAACCAACACATATTTGTTTGTCTCAGGATATATTTAGTTTTCCAGATATCAGATAAAAACATAAATGAACTAACAAAACAATATCCTATTAGAATGTTTTAAATAGAAAATTTTGCTTATGTTTGCAACCAGCTCAAATGAAAATATTGCCTATAATGCTTATAATATCTGTAACACTTATAACACTCTAAGAGCAATAGCAGGCCTGCTCCTGTGCCTAAGTGCTGTCATCTTAGACTCAACCACCTCTGATGCTTTCTAATTACTAACCTTAAGAGAAAATGGGGCCAGGAGCAGTGGTCATGCCTGAAATCCCATCACTTTGAGTGGGAAGCCGAGGTGAGAGGATCACTTGAGGCCAGGAGTTTGAGACCAACCTGGGCAACATAATGAGACCCTGTCTATTAAAAAAATAGCCAAGGGAGGTGAGGTATTCCCATAATCTCAGCTACTCAAAGTATGAGGCAGGAGAATCACTTGAACCCAGGAGGTTGAGGCTGCAGTAAACTGATTGTGCCATAACACTAAAGCCAGGTGAGAAAGCAAGACACTATGAAAATAAAAGAGAGAGAGAAGGAGACGAGAGTAAACAAAGAAGGGAGGGAAGGAAGGAGGAAGGGAAGGAGGGAAGGAGGGAGGGAGGGAGGGAGTAAGGAAGGAAGGAAGGAAGGAGGGAAGGGGGGAAGGAAGGGTGAAAGGGAGGTATTTGGGCATGAAAATACTCAATTTTATAAAGGCTAGAAACTCTTAACAACAGGCTACTATACTGTAGGCAATTGTAACACAATGGCAAGTATTTGTGGATCTAAACACATCTAAACATAGAAAAAGTAATGCACTGCACTATATCATTACAACCCTGACAATACTGCTAGGTGACATGAATTTTTCAGTTATAATCTTATGGGACCACTGTCATAACGGTGGGCCTCATTTAACGTCATGATGTGGCATATGACTGTATGTTGACTACACACTTTGCTACTTCTCTCATTTGGCTTTGCTACAAAGACATAGTCAATTTTAAAAGTTTGGGAGGCCGAGACGGGCAGATCACGAGGTCAGGGGATCGAGACCATCCTGGCTAACACGGTGAAACCCCGTCTCTACTAAAAATACAAAAAACTAGCCGGACGAGGTGGCGGGCGCCTGTAGTCCCAGCTACTCGGGAGGTTGAGGCAGGAGAATGGCGTAAACCCGGGAGGCGGAGCTTGCAGTGAGCTGAGATCCGGCCACTGCACTCCAGCCTGGGTGACAGAGCGAGACTCTGTCTCAAAAAAAAAAAAAAAAAAAAAAAAAAAAAAAAAAAAAATTTTTAAAGTTGCTGTAATTCTTTGGAGACATTTCTACGTGGACACATACACACACATATACATATGTTTTTACTGAAGGTCTAAGTAAATGGAATCATTGCTAATTATCTGATACTATTCATTTGAAAATATACCTTGGTGATTCTTCCAGGCCAATACACATAAATCTGACTCATACTTTAATCCCTTTACAATGTTTTATATTTGGATATTATAATTTATGTAATTATTGCTTATTGGTAGATACTTAGGTTGTTTCCATGGAGATGCTTCTAACCATGGGCATCCAGGAATTCATTGGTTTCATTTTCTGCTTTCATATTTCTCTCATGATCTTGTTTCAAATGCTGAAACTAGCTCACAAAGGCATTCCTTCAATAAACACCCAATCTAATGAAGCTTTATTATGATTTTCAACACTTCAGTGGTTGTAGGACTTTCATAAATGACAATCCTTCTTTTTTCTTAATTTAACATGGAGCATGTTTATGCAATTGATTGTCTATGCAATTGATTATGGGCATTGAATTTTACTCTGTTTATAAAGATGAATATGGCCACCGTGTGTGGACTGCCAACTTGGTTCATACTGGACAAAATCACAAGGAAGAAAATGTATGTCTAGGTTGTTGGGACTGTTACCTATATCTCATATTATCTGGCCAATATGTAGCATTATTATATAAGTATTATATAATGATCTGTTTTAATAGTCCCCAAAAGTACATCCAAACCCATGTTGTGGTTTATTCGAGTTCTATTCCTAAAGAACAATTATTTAGGGTACACAGGTAAGGTCATCTAATTAAATCTGAAGTTTGTTTTGTTAGTGATAGGCTAATCCTTTTTCCAGCTGACATGAACTTCACAAAGCCTCCTTCTGAGTGTCCAGCATGAAGAACAATTAATAAGTTAATTCTGTTTCTTACTATATGAGACATCTCTTTATTTTCTATCCATCGGGATTGAGAAAAAACACTTCCTTTATTATGAACTAAAATTTTAAAGTTACTTGCAAATAGATGTATTTTGTAGAAAATAGGCTATGATCTATTTTAATCACAATAGCAATGACAACTCTAGCAGGCGTCCCTTTCTGCTTGGTTGGTCAAGCAGTCAGTTACCTGTGTCCTACTTTGAAGCTTACCTGCTGCAGGCTGGTCCATGACCTCCATCTCTAATTTTATCATTCCACAGCTCTGAGTAGAAATGGGATCATCCCCATGTCTCCTTGCTTCACAGCAGTTCGTTGATTGTCTTCAAACTGTAAATTAGTTTTGCAAATTAGGTTAAAAAGTTCCCAAATATTCACTCTAGTCTTCCCTCTAGCTATTGTCCCAGTTTTCTCTTTTCTAGGGTTGTAGAAGGAAGGAACTTGACCACTGCCTCAATATTCTTACCACCTACTTTCTCCTCAAATACAAGAGTCTAGTTTCCCTCTCTATATTTTAGAGAAATTGTCCTGACCACCAATTAAAAAAAAAAAGTTTCCTACTTGACTTTTAGAAATAATATATAATCCTTGTGGATAATCTTCTAAAGACGATGAATTATAAAGATAACATAAGCTAAAGCTTCGTAGAAATAAATACCACAAGTTTCTGGGGTTTTTTTTCTTTCTTTTTTTTCCTTTTTGGTCCTTTTCACTGTGTTTATACATGTAGCAGGAGCATTTTTGATTGCCATTAACTTTTTTTTGGAAAATGGTACTCAAATATGGCATTAATTTCATTATTTGTAGTTCCTTAATTTCTAATTCTTCAATATATATGGTATATATTGGTATATAGCATATATATTGTTGCTTGTAGCCTACAAGCACCAAGGTATACCTTATATACCATATACATTAGAGATTCTTCAATATATATTTAATCATACATCACTGACCATGTGTCATAGTATTTTTAATCAGATAGATTCCAAAAAGTAGACTTTCTGGATCGAAGAATGTTGGCAATTTTAAAGTTGCTAATAAAAATGGTCAAATTGTTAAAAGACGTGTTTTACATAATTTAGATTCCAATAGCATTCTGTTAGTGCTCATTTTATGACTCCCTTAAAAGTATTGTTTATGTTTTAGACTTTTGCTAATCTGATAAATAAAAATAATTATTGCTATTGCAGTTTATGTTATTTGGATGGTTAGTAGATTGAGCATGTTTATTAGTTATTGTTATATGTTTGTCTGTTAATTTTGTATTCATGCAACTTTGCTGCAAATATTTTCCCTGGTTTGTTATTAAACTTTAAATTTTATTCATAATGTTTCTGATGAGCAAAATCTTTTTGTAATGTACTGGAAGCTTTCTACAGTAAAATCTATCACATCTATTACTATTTGCTTCTGTACTGTCTCTTCACCTTTTTTTACCTTCACTCTTTTCCTTTTTATCCTGCCACTTAACTGTAAGACATTAGGCAAGTTTATTCATCTTTCTAAGCCTCAAATGAAAATAATATATATACAAAAGGATAACAGTAAGGAGTAAGTAATATTCTGAAGCACTCAACAGCATCTGACTCACTCATTAATTCTGATTCACATTTATAAGTTTTGCTCCCAATAGCTTTAGCGTATTTATTTTTAAATTCACTGCTTGTCTTATACTTCATTTTCAGTAAATTTTTAGAAATTATTGTTTATAATTTATTATTATTGATATAGCAAAGCTGTTAATTTGAGTATTTTAGCACATATTCAGACGCAATGAACTTATTAATTCTACTGGTTTTAAAATTGATCTTTTATAAGTTTATCGTCTACAAATTCAAATGATTTGTTTCTTTTTTCATTATTGTTTGTTGTATAAATTCTTTGATTCTTATTCTGTTGGATCTACTTCTAAACCAGTGTGAAATAATTATTGTTATAATGAGCATCCTTGATTTGTACTTTTTACTTCTGAGAATGCCTTTAGAGTTTTATCACTAAATGTGATAGAACTATGAGCTCAAGACATTTGTTATTTTTTCTTATTAGGGATTCTTATTTTAAAATAATTTTAATTAAGTAGAGTTGATACATTTCAGACTTTACCAGGTTTATAGAAATTATATTTCTCTCAGTGGTTGCCCAATGTTAATACTATCTTAATTCCTTGAATGGACGCTGATTTTAGTTGTAAGGGATTTATCTTCTCATGCACTAGTAATTTTTTCCTAATATTTTACTTAGTATTTTCAGATAAGTTATTTTGCTTTATGGTTTTTATTTTTAGCCATGTTTACCAGATGTTGCTCTCTGTGTTGTCTTAATTTTCTAAAGCAAATTAGGTAGCTTTTCATCCTTTCCATTTCTGTAACATTTTATATGTATCAAGAAATAACTTTAATATAAAAAATTTAAAAACCAACCCTTCAATGTATATGAGTTTTGTCCTTATTTGTATATAGTTCTTTAATATTTACTATTTCTTCTTTATTGAACAATGAAATAGTTCTCCTGTTTCTTGCATTACCTTATCTTTTATGAGATAAAGTTCAATGAGATCTTAATATTAATGTTTACAATAATATCAACTTTAATATGAAAGTCAAGAAATTATCTCTTGCTCTTTTAATTTTTACATGGATTTTTATCTCCCCATTAAATTTGCTACAGTTTTTCTGCTACTTTCAAAAAGAAACATCTATTGGCATTATTGATCAATGACCAGTTCTAAGGTTTTTTGTTTCTAATTAACATATTTCTTCTTTTATCTTTTTGGAAATTGTTTGATATTTAAGGGTCCACGATG
The DNA here is from genome assembly GCF_002776525.5 of Piliocolobus tephrosceles. NCBI lineage: Eukaryota > Metazoa > Chordata > Mammalia > Primates > Cercopithecidae > Piliocolobus > Piliocolobus tephrosceles. The sequence goes on along the minus strand of NC_045438.1, from coordinate 103,325,354 downwards.
ACTACCTTGTCTCTAAATCTAGTAACCTTCTGAAAGCCTGAGAGCATTTCTCTTATTCTTTGAATAGGTCTCAGCTAGATGTCCCTGGTGAAACGCTGTCCTAGTTTTTCTGTCTACTTTCACTATTCCTCTTCAACTTACTTCGAACTTCTTGTTTTCTCTCCCAACCTCACAAATGGGCTTTCTCCAAAAGCAGCCTGTAGTTCTTATTTGCTTTGTGGACTTCATCCGACCTCACCCAATCACAGTCAAGTCAGTAAGCCTATATCCTCATATTGACAGTCTTAGTCTACATTTCTAACTATAGGCTGAATATTGCCATTAAGAAGTTAAACTCTCAAAGTGAAGTTGAACTCAAAGTGAAAGTCACAAGCTTTCAAAATAATAAAGTCCTTGCTGTGACTTCCATATTGCTATATAATTTCTATAATCTTTGCACTATTAGGTAACGTGTGGTAACAAGTTCTCAAGAAAACCAAATAACATCTTGTTATATGTTCTTCCTCACAAAACACAGTCCAAAACTTGGAAGATAATGTTACTAATAATTTTTTTGGTAGTGGAGTTGGTGGACACATAATATATTTTTTCTAGCATTTTATATTTTATATTATAAACTTGAATTATTTTTATATGAGAAAAGAACACCCTGCCTTTGTGTATTTACTTTTAGTATTGTAGGGCAAAGAACATGGCTTTTGACACAAACATACCTCATTTTGAATCTCAGCTCTCTAATTTACATTGTAACTGGACACAATTACTTTATCCTCTACTTCCTCATCTCTATAGTGGTGAAGAAATAAAAATTTTTATTACGCAGAAATGTAAATGAAGCAACACATTTTATCCTTCTATTAAGGCAGAGAGGCATGGTCAGAGTTCATGAAATGTTACTGTCACTTAAGAACAAAAGGAGGAAAATGTTGACAGACCTTTCTGTGAGTTCTGAGTTTATATGATCATTTGAGAGTAACTTTGTCATGCATTTTTTGATATTGCTTCTTTGTTGGTATCAGAGTGGGACTTAAATGGTTCCTATCACTCTTTTCTAAACAATCTGCTGCTTGAAGCCTAGAAATATCCTTCTGTAGTAGATTCAGTATGAAATTTAGACCACAGGTCAAGACAGCAAAGCACAAACCTAATGTAAATGCCTAAGTCATTAAATTCAGTGTGATACTCTGGATACCAGCATGCTATGCCCTCTGTCTATATAGGAGGCTCTGTGTGAGAGACAGAGGTTTAACAATTAAAAAGAAAATGTACATTTAGAAGTTATCAAACCTGATTCAGTAGTGTTGCAAAAAGGACGTGAGACTTAACAGAGCATTTATGTTTAATTTGGGCATTTAACTCTACTAATTTCAGTGGTGTTTGCAAAAAGAAGTTTAAGGCTGGCAATTACTTTTTTAGCTCATAGTGTCTTTTCATTTGGAAATTCGTTTCTGGGAAAGTTTGAAAGTTGGCTTTTTGAAAATTACTCTTTTTTTGTTTTTTTTGCTACACAAAGGTCATTCATAAATGTCAAATATCATTTGGTAGTTGTTTCTGTTTTTTTAAAAAATGTCTGGAAGGATATCTTTTGAGACTTGTTTTTGAGGTCAATCTAGTGTTTCAGAGAAGTGGGAAATTCTGATCCATGAAACTACTGGGTTTGAGAAAAACACAGAGCACTGTTACACAGAAAAATAAAGTATTTGTATGATTCAGTTGTGACCTTTTTGAATGATTAACAGATTGCAAGCCTGGTAAAAGAGTTCAGTTCTTTCTCAGCCATTTACTAAGAATAATTGAGTACTGTTGTGAGAATTCTATTCTTTTATTGAAACTGGATTCGGAAAACCTTTAGGGTCTATAGAAGACACCAAAATTAATGCCTTTTCAGTCTCAGTAACTTGTGGGATGAATATATAAATTTCTGATTAGTTTCTGTGCCTCTTCCAGAATGAATCTAATGTGGCCTAATACTAACACTTATTAATGCTTCATTAATAATGTATATTCACCTTCTTTTATGTTCCATAAAATACATTTTGGTAGAGGCAAAATTTCAAAGGCACCTGGTTGCCACGGGTGAAAATGTTAGGGAGGAAGCAATATGATGCCTTACTCATCATTAAAGTGATTCTATTATATCCAACCTCATGGTGATGACTCCATAGGATTACATTCTTTTTAAATATATCTTAATATCAATTCACATTGTGAGGCACTTAATCTAGCATATTTTGTTTCCCATAGAGTATCAAATAAAATCTACAAAAGAGTTGGAAGGAACCTACATGTAAGATTATAAAAACCCAGAGGATATATTTGCCTGATTCTCTATTAATCGTGTTTGAACCTCGCCACCATAATTAACACCATGAAGACATGTATGCAAATTTAGAGAAGTAAAGGATACAAAGGACATAAAAATAGTTATAATTTGAAAGAAACCTTAGTGATCTTATTAACTATATGTCTTATTCTCGAGGGCATGACTTGGCTATCAATTTGATACAATTTTTGAGTCCCAGATCCAACACATATTAGCTACGTAATGATGGACAAGTAACATAACCTCTAGAAACCTCATCAGCTTCATAACTAAAATGAGAATAATAATAGGACATAACTCATCCAGAAGATAACACTTAAATATAGTGCCTATTTCATTGGAAAGAATTCCAGCCACATGGCAGAATGAGCTGATATTAATGGAACCAGACCTGTTAAAAATTCATTAAAATGTTGGATAAAATATGGCAGAAAAAATGAGCCAAGCCCAAAAGAAACGGAAATGTATAGGTGTCCATAAAATACAACAGGAATAATAAAAGACAAAATATTAAGGGTATGCTAGACGATCTTAATTGTTTTAGACAGTTATATGCTCTAAATGACTTAGAATTGGGATCTAAGTGTTGTTGTGTAGACAGGAGAGTGTCCTCAGCCTTTGTAGTTTTGGAGAACTAAAAGCAATCCAACTATAGAAAGTCTGAGGCTTCAAAAAACTGCCCCCCTCTATCAATGGAGATCTAGAAAAACTTTACTCAGCGGCCTAGGAAACAGTGAGAGGAAAACTTGCCTTCTGTCTGGAGCCTTGAGTGGGAGGGGAAAAAAAAACTACCCAAGAAAAAAATAAACACTGGCACATACCACACAGGTGTATGGTGTGAATTTATACTGTCATGATTCAGTAACCTAAAGCCAAGCAATTTACTGCTATGGAAGTTGTGTAAGGACTTTTACAGTGAGGCCTTTTAAAGGACTTTTAAAGGACATAAGTAAAAGTAAGAGTTTCACGGGGGAAAAGTACTGTGCAAGATGAACGTCCAATAGAAATAAATTTAAATAAAACAAAATGCACAAAAATAATAAACTATAGAAGGAAACAGAAAATATGCAGAAGCAGCAGCAGATGCAACACAAGGAGCAAACCAATAACTAGAGAAAAAATACCTTCAATAAACTATGAAGGAGATATGTTTAAAGTTACTTTCCTTTGGAGTTGAAATCATTTTAAAACAATATGTTTGATTTATTTTTAATCCTTCTTCTACATAAGTTTCTAAATATTTCAAGATAATTGCAGTTTTTTTCTGAGGTTTTCTTATTTCAAGTTAAATAATCTCAGTTTCTGATTTTTGTTAGAAGCTATTTGTATGTTACTTATGGTACTAATAACTCAATATTGAAGTCTGATTATTTGAATTTGTCCTAGTTTTCCTACTGGATTTTATTCTCTAAAGTGCCTTATACATTGGGCACTCAAAAATTATTTCCAAACTAAAGATTAAACTAATCTCTTTTCAGACAATCTTCACTCCCCTTCTCACCTTTTTAATGTTCTGAGCACCCTTCTTTGCACATATTTTACTTTATCAATGTGCCTCTTAAAAATAAAGACCACGATTAATTGATAAGTAATTCAAAAGTTTTTAATTCCATGCTTCAAAAATCCAATCAAAATTAAATTTAGGTTTGTTATAGCTATCTTACAATGTTGACTCATTAAAATTTGGTTATCAAATAACCAGTGCAATCATTTTAGCATAACTTATTTTAAGTCAATTGTATCCCCACTAGGAGGATATACTCTCATACAATTTTCTGACAAATAAATAATAACATACAGAATATACAGATTCATAGAGGGGTTTTAATTGATGGAAAAATATCAAGTGAAACATTTTTTTAAAAACTGCAACACAATGGAAAACATTTTTCCTTCAGAGGAGCAAAATTGTAATGACTTCTACTTCTTGATGAAAAAGTTCATTATAATTGGATAATTAGTGCTAATGTCTCCTGTAAAGGTTGGGATATTGGGGGGAAGAAAAACCTGTAAGATGGAATAGGAATAATTTGACATGTAAGAGATGCCATCCCTAACCCCCTTGCCCATCTTTGGCCACTTAGTCGCCAGCCTTGTAGAAGCGTAGTCATATGATGATGAGCAAACAACTCTGGACTCCTTGCTAGATTATGTTAGTGTTCTCATATGGTTCTGAAAGTACAGAATCACTGGAAGGACCATGTTTAGTGGATATTACTAATATAAAATACTCAGACACAAGTAAAGGAATGTGAATTTATAACCCTAGCATTGTCATCAAGGTGCTTCCAAATTCTCTAGCCTTCCAAGAACTTATCTTTAATTTAGTATAAATTTTTAAACACATACTTGGCTTAACTGTAACATAATTTAGAGCTAGAAATTCAACATCCTCAATATTTCTAAAGATTATTTGAGGCAGGGATTGCATACATTTCTTCCTGTCCACCCATCCATTTATTTCATCTGTATTATCAATAATTGCTTTGCATTTTCCTTCCGGAGCTATTTTCTTTATTCTGTCTCCCTTTTCAACCTCAACATGAAACCAAGCTTCCTTTTCTTTAATCCTTTCCGTTTAGGTATTTGTAATGCAGGTTAAGTAGACATTTAATAAAAGTTGGATTGAGTGGAGAGGGATTATATTTTACCACAGCATAGTATGTATTTCTATCTAAATATCACTATTATTAATAATTTCTTTTTCAATTCCTTCCACAAAGAATTTTCAGTTTTTTTCCTCTGGTCTCATTTTCCCATCATTTTTCTGGACATGTCTTTTTTTATTTCTCTCCCAAGATTTATTAGCCTCACTCCCCTTCTCTGTTGTCCACAGTGAGCCTCACCTTCTCTCTCTGGAAGCCTCAGTAAACTTTAATTATTACTCTGCAATTATGTAAAATAATCTCTATTCTATAGCCTATAAATTTTCAAGCCTGGCATCCTATCTTTATATAACCAAATGGGTCTATCACAATGTTTTCATAAGCCTAAGACAGCTTTCTGCAGTATTTCTGCTCAAATTATTTTTAATTTGATATTTATTTATTCACCAAATATTTATTTTGGGCACCGTGTGTCTGTTAAAAAGAAATGCAAAATGTACAACGAGGAGTGGGTCTCCTTAGGGAAATGATCATTTGTTTTAATAAATGCTGTTAGCCATCAAAATATTTATGAGGCACTTAATGTAGGTGGCCTGGAAAATGTATATTGGCCAATGGGAGCGAGAGGCTGACAGTTATTTGCCTAAAAGCCATACCTGATACTGTAGGAATGAGTGAGATTTCTGGGGAAGAGAATGTTGAGGCAGAATCTAAAGGAAAACTCACATTTAGAGGATGAAGAGTCACTAAGGCAATGAAAGAGACAGAAAAGCAGACAAGAGGAGGAAGAAAATTAAAATCCTGTCAGCTTTGAAAGCCAAGGAAGGTGAGCATTTCAAGAACGGTTGTGGGATGGGGAGGGCGGGAGAATGTCAAATCCTGAAAGAATCATGATGAACATGACAGTTCTTAAGAGGCAATTGATTTTCAAGAGAGCAGTTTCATTCAAGGAAGGAGGTTTGAAGTCAGATTATCTGACATTATTGGGTGAGTGGGAAGAGAGGAATTAGAGGATATTCTTTTGAGAGGTTTCTGCAACAAGAAAGAATTGTTCCGAGAATGAAATGGGAAATTATATATTTTGCAGTTACCCTTTATTAATCAAGAATCATGGGCTCAATTTTCATAGAGAAAATTATTGGAATGTGAGGGGGTTGGGATGGAAGCAGAGTACAGCTGGCGGTAACTCAGAACCTCCAAAACAAACGTGGAAGAAAATAAATTAGAAAGTTAGCTAAGGAGGAAAACATTCAGTGTGCCCTGCTAGATAGCCGGTCATTGTACTGAAGGGGAACATAGAGTACCAAGTAAGCGAAATGAAAAACACTAATATCTAGACACACTGATACAATTTCAAAATTCCAAGGATAAAAGTCCTAAAAAGCGGGGGCCGGGCGCGGTGGCTCACGCTTTTAATTCCAGCACTTTGGGAGGCCGAGGGAGGTGAATCACCTGAGGCCAGGAGTTCCAGACAAGCCTGGCTAACATGGTGAAACCCCGTTTCTACTAACAATACAAAAAATTAGCCGGGCATGGTGGCTGGCGCCTGTCGTCCCAGCTACTCCGGAGGCTGAGGCAGGAGAATGGCCTGAACCTGGGAGGCGGAGCTTGCAGTGAGCCGAGATCGCGCCATTGCTCTCCAGCCTGGGTGACAGAGAGTCTGTCTCAAAAAAAATAATAATAATAAAAAAAATAAAAAGTCCTAAAAATCTTCCAGATATAAAAGTTATTCTCTTGTAAGAAGACTCATGGGCAACACTGGATACTAGGAGTCAGTATAGAAGTATCTTCAAAGTTTAATGAGAAAAAACTTAACCCTAAATTTCTAAGACTAGCCAGACTAACTTTCAAGCGTGTCAGGGTGAGGTAAATCAACTTTAGCCCATTCTCTGTGAAAGAATATGTTGAACAAAATGATAAATGAATCTAAGAAAGAAGACAAACGAAGAAACCAAAAATAATCTAATAGTTAAGTATAAATTATTAAAGCACAATGTACGAATGTAATGGTTTGGAAATACATGACAAATGGATATAAAGGAAGAAGGGGAAGTGATAGCAGACCCAAATTATTGTCTTGGCTGGAGAAACCTATAGATGCTGATTAATTAAAGAGATTGACAGATTTTTAAATATACACTTTATGTATATGTGAAAAATTAGGGTATAACACTTTTAAATAATTAAATTACGATAGCTCGAGAAAAACGTAGCAGTGGCAATTCCTATCAATCAAAAAAAAAATTAGGAAAGAGCAAAAAATAAACAGCAAGAAAACATGGTAAAGACAAACAATAAAATAAGACAGAAGAGAAATGTTCAACATTGTAATAAATACAATAAATGTGAGTGGGTTTAATTCCCTATTAAAAGGAAGATGGGATTTTTAAAATCCAACTATATATGTTATGTAAAAGATACATGCTTGAAGCAAAATGACACTAAGGGGCTGAAAATAAAATATAGAAAAAGATGTAGCAGACAAATGTATCAACAAAGCAGGAATCATAACATTAATATCAGACAAAATTGGAGTAAACATGAAAAGCACAAATCAGAATGAAGAGAGATGATGTATGTTGATAGAAATCAAATAGATTCAGATGAAGAAGAGTTAACGTCTGCCCTGCCAACACTATGTGCACTAAAGTATGTCAGGATAAACACTGAACACTTCGGCAGGGGGTGTAGAATGTGGCAATATCGAACAAAATTTAAATTGTGATTCCTCACAGCAAAACCACTTTAGGAGACTCTCTTCAGGTAGAAAAATCTTTGAAGACAACACATATGTCTAGTGATAGGGAAATATAAGGGAGTTATGTAGTTCAAGTACATTTATATCTTCTTGGGCAGTTTAAAAAAATAAAAATAATAAAATATATAAGAACAGGAGGATAGAATGATAAAGGACAGATATTATCTTCTGAGGTGTAGAGAGACTAGATTGGCCCATAACAAAAGTCTATTAAAATTAAAAAGAGAGAAAACTGTAAACATAATACATAGAAGACAGTAAGACTACAATATTATTTGTGTCATAGTGACATGTCTTTTGTGTCCACAGTTTTAATTTAAATGGTCCTTTAAAACAAATTTTGTGGAATAATAATACGGATGAGATACACGCTTGGTTTTATATGAAGTACTCTATGAATGAAAAACTAAAAAGTTATTTATAAGAGAAATGTAGATATAACTACTGATAACCTTTCTAAAGCGCTGGCTTGTTAATTTAATTTTCATTCAATATTTCATAAGCCTTATATATCAGACTAGGAATAACAATAATGTTATTCTATCAAAAACAAGATTTTTGTCTACTATGTTCACAGTTACATCTCCAGTGCCGAGAATCCTGTGTGGAATGTGATGGGTGCTCACTTAATGTTTGTTGAATGAGTGAAATGTATTCATTCCCCAATGCCTTTGATAAAATTCCCTCCTACAAAAAAAATTCTGTGCAGTGTGGATGCTAGCTACAGCATAGAGGTACTTTTTAAAATAAGTATTAGGCAATCTGAGATTTCACGTGCAAAGTAAATCTTGATTTAATGCTTAGACGTGGATCAAAATAACTTCAACCTTGAATGATTTGAGAAAATGTCTTGAGGAAATGAAACAACTCTTATGTTACTCAGACTCGTGCATGTGCACACATTCGTGTATGTCTGTGTACAGACCTGTTCATCGAGCTTGGCCAGGTGTCTTACAACTCTTGAGTATGGTGGTACACGCCTGTAATCCCAGCTACTCAGGAGGCTGAGGCAGAAGAATTGCTGGAACCTGGAAGGCGGAGGTTGCAGTGAGCAGAGATCACACCACTGCACTCCAGCCTGAGCAACAGAGCAAGACTCTGTCTCAAAAAAAAAGGAAAAGAAAGGCCAGGTCTTTTACAACTCTTGGTCTGCTGAGAGATAGCCTACATGTTCATGAATCATCTTTCGATCTGAGAAAATAATGTAATTTTAGAGCATAAGGAGACCTTAGAGATCATGTTCCCAGTATCTCCTTTTGCAAGAAGAGGAAACAGGTGCAGGGAATTTAAGGCGTGATGCCCTGAAATATGAGTTGCATCTCCTGATTGCTTATTTATTTTTCCACCCCTCCACATTGAGCCTTAACCTTCATCCCAGTTAAAATGGTCTTAACTATCTTTAGTATGTGAAGCACAGCTTTTGAAATACTAATTATTTCTAGATCTCTCTATAGAATACCACTTGTGCCTTAGTAGTAATAACAACTGATGAAAACAAGCTCAAATAGTAGTTAATTGATTAAAAGAATTTTTATGTACTAGAAAAATACTGAAAATATTTTCCGTATATCTTAGTTCATTTCTGAAAAATAAGCCAAAAGTTTAAGGGAATAGTTAAGATGGCATTAGAGTTATTTTAGAAATTATAAATTCTATATACAGGTCTTAGAAAAGTCATTTTTATTAAGAAAGTCAGGTTTGATACTTCTTTCACTAAATGTGTATAAAAGATACTATTTTAAGTTAAAACTTTTTGTAATAAACTAAAATATAGTGGTAGATACATGGTAAAACATGACCAGAACTACTTTGGTAGTTCTAGATTCTCTTTTATAAAAGCATTTTTATATAAATATAATAGGTAAAGTGAAACTATGTGAAAGACAGAGAAACTTTTCTCCCTTACCTCCATGTACGAAAAGTAAGCCTTGAAATCTTTCAATTCAATTGATTGTAATTCAAGTACAATACAGAGGCACCAGAATTACCTAAATACTAGTGTTTTATGAAAAAAGAAGATATTTCATCTACCACTTATTTTTTTTTTTTTTTTTTTTGGTCAAGCAACCATTAATCTAATCTTTAACCTTCAATTGTAGGGTAGCATTTATTTTGTACTAATAATATATCAACAATGTACCAATAGTAGTACTATAAAATAATGTCAAATTATTTTATGGAATATTTTAAGTTATTTCAGTAAATATGTATACAGTGATATTGCTTTAAGTTAAATTATTCTACACTACACTGTTACAATAAATGATAATGAGCTTTTGTGAATTTAAAAGTACCACACTGGACATAAGCCAGAGAAGTGTCCATCCTTTTGGTAACCTCTATAAAATCTTCTCTGAAGACAGAGTGTGCAGGTCAGAAAGCTTGGCAGAAAAGCAACCAAGCCATGTTCTAGTTTGGAAAATATAGAAATAACCATCCAGGGACAATTCAGTTTACTTTCTTATATTTCTGACTTTCTAAGATCTTGTCAAGAGACACATTAGCAACAAGGTTATTAAAATTGTATGCTGTAAGAGTTTTAGTCTACTGTAAAAATGTTAACAATTTCAGTAAAGCATCTTATTTGGCCACTGGTATGCTAATGTGCTACATTAAGGTCTGAAACAAATCAACAACAAAAAATATCTAACTGCTAGTACTATTGAAAGTAGAATTGTATTTGTCATTTATGTGCTTCTCGTCACCAACAAATAAAATATATTTTTAAGCAAACTATTCATGCTGATTTATAAGAATTCAGTAGTTGTCTCAGGAAGATACGAGATATTAACACACAATTGCGTAATGGATAAGAAATAATAAATAATTCCTGCACGATTACACACATTGATGAATTCTTCCGTGGAAGACTGTGTCCAACTTACTAACATTTCCTGGACGGCAAACAGAATAAGTATAAAAATAATGATTTAATGGTTTATCCTCTGAATTTCCTGAAAACATTTTCATAAAATATTTCATTACATAATTTTCAAACAAATGTTTGAGGAGTTCCGAAGGAAAATCTATTATATGTAATTATTTCATTGTTTTTACTTGAATAATGTTACATAAATACAGCATTATTGTCTAAATACACCAAATATATTTGATAATCACTTCTACAAAATAAGTTAGTGTAATGACATTGAACACTCTTGAATATTTTTAACTTTTCTGTAAACATATTAGCAGTATGCCCTTTGACTATTTCATGTTTTATCCGTTTTTAGAAGTGCCCTAAAATTACTCATTTGCTTAACAGAGTTACGCCCAGCTACCCAATAAAATCATTTCTGTCAAAGTATTTTGAAAAGCAAATTTTGTTTTATTTCTGTAAGAAATAGCATTTTGGGCCATGTAGCTACATATCTAGCTTTGGGAATGGAACCAAGAAATAATAAGAAAGAAAGAATATCAGTTAATCTCTTAAATTTTAATGATATATCTATCAGATTTCTAATATGTTTAATATTGATTAATCTCATTTTATTTAAATATATCCAAATATTTATTAATTTATTATATAACTGTCATTCTTGAATTTTTTGGAAGTTTTCTTCCATCATCTATTGTATTTTTTACGGTTCTTTGGGAAAATGAAATTAGTATATTTATAATCAGTAGTAAAAGTATCCTTTAAAAAATTTTATTCAGTTCATGCTAACTGTAGAAATGTTTTTTATTATATTAATTCCAGTCTTTTATCCTATCAGCTCTATCTTTTCACAGAACACTTGGCTATACAGGTACTAAAATAATAGTTTAATGAAAATACAATTTTTAAATCTGGTAACATTTTTAAACACTACTAAAATTAAGGCAAACTCTTTAGAGATTAGAAAGATACCAAAATCCTGATAATCTGGGTTGCTCTTCACTATCAGAATATCTCCCAACTATGTCCAGACGCGGTGGCTCAGTCCTGTAATCCCAGCACTTTGGGAGGCCGAGGCGGGTGGATCACCCGAGGTCAGGAGTTCGAGACCAGCCTGACCAACATGGAAAAACCCCGTCTCTACTAAAAAAAACAAAACAAAAACAAATTTCCCCGGGCTTGGTGGTATATTCCTGTAATCCCAGCTACTTGGGAGGCTGAGGCAGGAGAATCGCTTGAACTTGGGAGGCAGAGGTTGCGGTGAGCGAAGATGGCGGCATTGCACTCCAGCCTGGGCAGCAAAAGCGAAACTCCGTCTCAAAAAAGAAAAACAAAACAAAAAAAACTCCCAACTACAGTGTGTAGCAAAAATTTTCATGCAAAGTCACTGTGCCGGTTCTGTTTCTAATGAAAAAAATTAATAATTTGTATTCCTGCCTAAATATGAGCCTATAAGGCATTAAATCTAATAATATTTTTCAGAAAATATATGGTTGCTTCTCAACAGAACTTACTTGCCTACAATACCTTAAGCCAGTCAGATGATGGAATCTTTCTCCTGTCAGCAAATCATATTTTAATATTCTTTCTTGTTGGGTTGTGATAAATGAGATATCAGTTCCAATGTACATTGTATGGCTTGAAAGATTTAATTCTATTTCTCTTTGGAGACACATTAAAAGATTATTTTTGTTTTCTCTTTGGAGATAAATTAGCAAGTCATTGTAGTTGAGGACATTGCAGTATTTAAGAAATTGATATAAAAAATGAGTCTCAAGTGTAGCTCAATAATATTTTGATTATAATGGCTTTATATATTTCAAAGGATCAGGCCATGTTTAATGGATTTCCTTGAACTATGAGCTTTAAAATATCAGAAACCATTTCTGATTCGTCTGAATAACTTTGTTCCTAAGATACTAATTAATAAATGTTTATTTTAAAAAAAGCTTTGTTTCAGGACGGCGACATTGATTTTTTAAATGAAGCAGTATTTTAATTTTTTAATAATAACCTGAATATTTATGGATAATAACCTTATTGCCAGCAGGAATTTTGACCATGATAATCATACATAACTAATTTTCAAGTACTTCACAGAAAATTTTATTTTTCTCCCCATTGAACTAAGCAAGTTAAAGAAATGGTTCTCGACATCTAGAAACTTGCATTTTGGAGAAACAATTCTTAATGCAAAATTTATTTGTTTGATAAATAAATATTGAACTTCAGTTATTTCCAAAGCAGGAAGTGATTTTAAAATTCATAAGTAATACTTCCTTTTCCTTAGAAGTTTATAATCTGCTAGAAAGAGTAAGACAGTCTAATAATTATAAAGAAAGTCCATTTTTAATTCAAAGTCAAGAAAAATAGAAGTTGAGGAAGGCAGAGGTTATGTTTGGTTAATGAGGAGACAGTTCATGGAGGTGCTGCCATTTGAGTTGGGCTTGGTGAGAGACTTACTTGCAGGCATCACTAGAAATGCAGGTGTTTTAAGTTTAGGAAAATATAAGAAAAGGTACAGTGGTTTGACGAATCCCATAACAACAAGTAGTGCACTTTGACCACACAGTGCAAGTAGGACATAACTCCAGAAGTTTGTTGAGAAGCAATAATGGCATAGGTGAGGATGACTTCTGTGGACATGTAAACAAAAGATAACTAACAATGTGAAATAGTATTTCCATTGCTGGACAGATTACAGTAATGACTCTTATCTCCTAATCTATTGATGTATTTGTCTGTATGTTTAAAAATACACATAGTAAAATAAGAAACGGATATGTGTTTGTGTTTTAACTTTTTAATGAATTTTATTTCAAATGATGACCCTTAATTTCCAGACAAAAACTTTATAACTAATGATTGACTATCAAAAGTCAAATTTTAAGTCTATTTATTTTTTAATGATCTACTTACATATTCCTGGATTGGGGAAGAAATGACATAAAATTGTTCTGAAGGAAATTATTTTCAAAATTTTTCTTTCATGTAACTTCGATTGTATGTGACTTCCAGAGCCTATTGCTTTTTAGCAAGAAGCACAGTGAAAGATTGAGAAAATGTACCTAAACATGGAAGTCATCTCTAATCATTTGGGTTTTATACATGAACATAGTTGTTTACCCACCACTTCACTGATAACATCAACATAAAGGTATAGGAAATAACCCTGTATATTCATAAACCATGTACCATGTGTACATATATAATGTTATGCTATACATTATTTCATTTGATTTCATAACTTGCTTTTCATTGCTTTCACCAAAGCAGATCATCTTTTTATTTGGTTATGTTCTTTTTCTCGTGTAACTAATGTAATATGTTATCTTTGCCAACTAAGAATCATTTGAATATGAATCAACCATCCATGAAGAATTTATATTATTCAGAAAGCCTGCTATGCTAAAAGTATACCTCAACCCGCTTTCACCACATAAAACAATAGCAAAAATAATTGATTTTTCCTAAGTTTGGATGATCCAATTGGCCTAAATTTTTATTAGAAGTGAAGAAGATAATGCTATCTTGAAAGACAACACAAATGTTTTAAAAATACCCCGTTGTGAGGTGTGGAGAGAACCATAACATGATCTGTTAAATCTTACTGTTAATAGTAACTCTAAACCAAAGAAATTTTTTTATTTTGAAACATGGGACATAAACTTTGACAGAAGAAACACACTTGGTTAGACAATAGTTTATATATTTCAATTACAAATTTGAATTAAGTCTAGAAAATGGATGTGGAATATTCAAAAAAATACCACCATAGTGTTGTTTTCCCATCTGAAAAAAATCAATGAATTTTAATGTCTTCTCTCTTATAAGGAATTTAGTTATATCAGGACCTCATATTAATTCTCATTTTTTAAAAATAATTTTTCAGATACATTATAGTGACAACCATAATCAACAATTCCAATTCAGACTTCTGATTAATAAGTTTGTAATCAAGTTCATAAATTATTGAAGAATTTCTTATTGCAAATATTGTGACTTATGATAAACTGTCAGCACTAGTATTCATATAACATTGAGTATTGATAATTAGAAACAACTACAGTGTAGGATATTGAAATTTAATTTGTAGGATATTGAAATTAAATTTGCATTACACGTATTTTAAGAGATGTAAATCACATTCCAACTGATAATATAAAATGATTTACTTAAATTTGTTCTATTCTTTAAAAAATGAACACTTCAACTTGTTTTAAACTTAAGAAAGTGTTAAAAATTGAATATGCCCCTTTTAAAGTCATCCCAAGGCTGGCCATGGTAGCTTCTACCTGTACTCCCAACAATTTGGGAAGCAGCGGTGGGAGGATCCCTTGGGGCCAGGAGTTTGCGATCAGTCTGGGAAAGATAGTGATACCCTGCTCCAACAACAACAACAACAACAACAACAAATACTTTAAAATTAGCTAGGCACAGTGGATGGTGCTTGTTGTCCTGGCTACTTGGGAGGCTGAGGCAAGGGAGAGGATCACCTGAACCCAGGCGTTCAAGTTTACAGTGAGCTATGATTGCACCACTGCACTTCAGCCTGGGTGACAGACCAAGACCCACGGACATACTCAGACCTCCTTAATTTGAAATCATAGTCTCTGTTAAAAATAAACCATTTTCCTTAGAAAAGAGATTTCAGCCTGTTATCATGCTGCCACTGAGTTGAAGAATTACCTTCTGCTAGAACAGGTTATACAGTTATTTACTACATAATTAAGTTGTAGGCATGAAATCATCTTTTCAGCATTCTTTGCCCTCTCAGTGCCAAAATTACCTCAGTGTGAGAATCAGAGCCCCCAGGTGACTTATGTAAACCTATACTCTGACATAAATGCTGAAAACAATAGACATACCCACAACTTAAAATACAAATTCAGGAGGAAATAAGGTGAAGCATACTGTTGATAAAAATTACTACTAAATTCCGGTGCTATTTCATATCCAGAAACATTCTAGTTGCATATAATATTTGAAAATATTGGATAGTCATTCTACATATAAACTTCCTAAATCATTAATTTCCAAAATCGTTAAATGAGTGATTAGATACTTCTTATGGCCTGGCAAAACATGGTTTAGGCACCACTTACAGCACACATAAATGAATGGAATGAAAGAATGTTGACAGTAGTGGAAAATAGTGATGGATTTTACAAGGTCAAACCCACTGACATTTTATTATTGATAAGTAGAAATAACTACAGTGTAGGATATTGCCAAAATCTAAGCAAATGAATTTTAAAAATATATTAAATAGAAGCTATTCTTTTATATTTTCTGCCTTGGATATTTTGTCACCTGACAAAAACAAACACACATTTAGATTTCTCGGATTTCTCAGGGGATGTTCTTTTGAGTAGATTATCTGTAAAAAAAAATTATGACACATCAGTCAGATGCCATGGTTTAATTTTTATGTGAAGATTTGCTAGGACAGATGAAAATGTATGCTAGTCTTTTCTCCTTACATAAAAGAATTGGTAGAATTACTGGTTACAAAATAACACTGCTTAATTACACTATCTGCAGTGTCAGTGGAACACATTTCACCCAGTCATCTTTGTCATGTTTAAGACACCTGATCTTAAGGGCCTAGTAATTTTCTTGATGTAAAAGATAGCAGCACAATTTCTTGCCCCTCAGTATTCCCTTCCCCTGTCTAAACTCCTATGAGACAGAACCAACAACTATTTCATACACTAGGCTCTGATTTTAGTAAAACCACTTTTCAGTCACAGTTCAGTAAGCACAGATCTCTTGCAGAATTCTAATAATATGAATTTTTAAAAATATGTTACATAGAAGTTGTTCTTTTACTCAACTATTTTTTTTCTTTCTTCCATTTGTTCCTGAGTTACTCCTAGATAATTTTTTTTCTGCCTTTCTTGAAAGTTCTGCTATCAAATAATCAAATAACAGAAGGCTGGAAACGATAAATTTTATAAATATAACTTTAAAAGAGAAAATATTCCTTTACATGTGATTAGAAAAGGGGGGAGGAATTTATTGGGGCAGGGAAGGGAATAATGAGAATGACCAAGGCCACTGTATTCCATGAGCCTTTGAAGACACCAAGGGCAACCTCATCTTTGGATGGAAAAAAAAAAAAAGGTATTCTGGTAGTCTGTTAAGTGACTGGGTTTACCTTAGAAAAGTTAAGTTACAGGACTGAGTAATCTAGTAACAAGGAAACTGCTGACAAACTTCTGGGGGTGATCATTGTTGAGCAAAGAAGCACATGCTACCAAGTCAGGATTCTCTGTCTAAAAAAACAACCGTTAACACTGTGGTTGTATTTTTTCTTATGTATTGCTTCAAAACATTATCAGAAAAGAGTACAGTATCTCTGCTAAGTTGACTAAAATCTGATGTGTCATTTTATTGACTGTTATTATTGTTTTTTGAAATCTTGTTCATGTTTATAGGTTTTCTGACTTGAGTTTTGAGATATTCCAAGCAGATTAGCCTAGCAAGTTTAGAACTGTGAATTTAATAATTATCTTCTAGGTATGTGTAGGAACATATTGCATGAGACAGTAATGTAATTTGTGAGAAATGTCTACACACAAGCTTTCATATACCTTTATTCTGTCTTTAGAATTTGGAATGATGGGAGATCATACAATTAAAAGTCAGCGACCTCGATCTGTTCATGAAAAAAGGGTCCCTCAGGAACAAGCTGATGCTGCTAAATTTATGGCACAAACTGGTAATACGTTAGTTACATTTGTATATTTATTGTTGTTAATTTAATGAAGCCACTGCATGTTTTCATAATCTTTTGCTGCACATTTGTCAGTTTTTGGAGCTGATATTTTTTTGAACCATTTTTTTTTTTTTTTGTCACCAGTTAAAGTCCATAAATAAAGTAGCTGCGAATTGAAAAGTGCACAAAAATTATGTAAGAATTATTTTGCTTTCAGTGTGGGACATTTAGGATTTACATAATAGCATTTATGCTAATTAACTACTTAAAATGTATCAGTAAACGTTTAAAGAAAGACAGCAAAGTTATTTCTTCAATAATTGATTGACATAAGACTTTCAAAAATTATAACTTTAAATGAAACTTTAGACAATGAATTTTATTTTAATAATATTGAATATATTGAATTTTTTCAATTGTGGTCCTACTTATAAGTATTAATTATTGTTAAAATGCACAGAAAATATAAACTTTTAAAAATTTTAATAATTTTTATTTGAAAAGAGTTGTGTTATATGAGCTAAATAATAACAAGTTGACAGTGTTAAGTAAGTTGTAACACATTCCAACTAATTAAATATCAACTAAAATGACTTTCTACTTTATAAAATGATTAATTCTAAATTAATTAGATTACTTTTAAAAAACCTCCCTCCAAATATATCTGTAAGTATTTGGAGTATGTATAATTTATGCCAATTATTTAGTTACAGAATTTGAACTAATATATGTATTCATATTTTTTCTTATCATAATAAATTGGTCTAATTCCATCTGAGTACGTTGCATGTAGTACATCCTTAAAAGAAAAAGCGTTTAAACTTGTTTTGTAAATTTTCAATTGTCACCTTTGTTTTGGGAAATTGAAAGCTAACAGTTTTATCTATGTCTTAAAAAATTGTATACGTCTCGATGTTTTGCCATTAATACAGAAGTTTCAAGTACATGACCAGTTTCCTGACATGACATTTAGACTGACAGTGATGAAATTCCCCCAAGAAATGGATATTTCCTTCAGTTCACATGTTCTTAGGATAATATTTTTTAGAACACTAGATCTGAATCTGCAATATAAAAATGCAAATATTATTAAAGAGTTGTGCTCTCAATAATGGGTGAGTAGAAGATTTTGATACATTAGTTGTAAGGAGGTCAAATTTTCAGAACAGGAAGTTTAAAATAAATTCTACAAAGATTCACTTTTAGTTTTTTTGAGATATATATTGCAACCAAATACAGAAATGCAGAAACTTGCTTATCTGGATCCCTTTTTGTGCACCTTCTTGTTTAAGAAAAATTGATTTTCATTTTTACTATTTGTTTGAACAAGTCTAAAAGTGCGTTAACAGGTTTAGGCAAATTTCCAAATTTCTAAATGTATTTCTCTTCTTTATAGGGAGCAAAAAGTTTCAACCACTGAGCAGAGATTAGAGACACACGGGCATGGGCTGACTACTCATCTTTGTCAGCACCATCTCATGGGGGCATTTCTGCAAGATTAAAAAAGGTGTATTTTATTTGTGCAAAAGACATGGCAGACACTGGTTTACTGAAGTTCCTAAAAATTGGAGTCAATAGAAAGTGAAATGGAAAATGATAGTTTTAAATTTCCAATAGCGTAGCATGGTTAGTTTATGCATGAATATTATGCAATTTGGCCAAAAGTTTTTGTACAAGTTTTTTGATTTGTCTGTGACATAGTTCAGTTCACAATTTTCAGCCAATACCCTTTTGGTAAATTCAAATTTCAAGGAACATTGTGTTTTCCTAGTAAGGAATTACTAATCTCAAAATGATAAGTAATAAATATTTATTATTTTGTTTTAACCAAATATAGTATAGACAAACATAAAGACATGTATAAGACTTTAAAATTAAACTATTTCAGTACTGATGTAAAACTGGAAAACTACATTATTTTAAGTACTTTTAAAAACTTATAATTTAACAGAAGACAATTATAATGTGAAAAAGAAGGTTTTCCTTAAATATTTTCCTAAATTATACTTTCTTTAGGTGTTAAGGTAGTCTGAATAAATACAGGTAAGTGTCACACAATGAAATTTTATAAAAATTAAACTTTACTTATAAAATATTTCCCTGTATTTGTCTTTAAGCCAAAAAAATGACTGTTGCATATAAATAATATAAAATTTGTTAACAGTAATTTGAGAACAAAGAATAAGGCAAAAGCATACATTTAAACAATAACGAAAGACAATATATTTTCATATTAATCATGGAGAAAAAAGCAAAAGCTATCACACTTTAATGTTTAAGAATTACTTCTCCAAATGAGTAACCTGGCCTCTTCAATCAATATGATCAGTAAAAGATTGTAATTAAAATCAATCTTTCTATAGAGTGATAAAGTGAGTGTAACAGTTTTTAAAAAGAGTAACGTTTGATAAAGTAGCATAGTTTGGACATAAAGGATGATGCTCTAATAGCCTGTCACACAATCTTTATTTATTGTTAAGGAGTATAAAATTAAATGATGTCATAAAAATACATGTATTTAATATAGACATCTAAATTAAATGCCAATAAGATGGCTTAAGATATCCTAGTTACATTTGCTTATGCTTAAGTATCATAGTCTTCAATTAATTTATAAACATGTTTACAAAAGTAGTCTTTTATTACAGTGAGGAAAATAGCCTAAATTTGAACTATGTAACATGTTATCTAAAATTAAAAAAAAATAAAATTAGGCTGGGCGTGGTGGCTCATGCCTGCAATCCTAGCACTTTGTGAGGCCGAGGTGGGTGGTTTACCTGAGGTTGGGACTTCAAGACCAGTCTGACCAACATGGTGAAACCCCGTCTCTACTAAAAATACAAAACATTAGCCAGGCGTGATGGTGCACACCTGTAATCTTAACTACTCGGGGGGCTAAGGCAGGAGAATCTCTTGAACCCAGGAGGCAGAGGTTGCGGTGAGCCAAGATCACACCATTGCACTTCAGCCTGGGCTATAGAGTGAGACTTCGTCTCAATAAGTAAGTAAGTAAGTAAGTAAGTAAATAAATAAATAAATAAATAAATAAATAAATAAATAAATAAAATTAAAAGTACACTTATAATTTCATGACTTTAAGATACTAGCAAAAGTTTATATTAACATTTTGTTAATAATTTAAAATACATTCTCACACATTATCTCGCTCAATCTTCACAGATTTTGAAGTAAATATAATATTTTATCAAAGACATTCAAAGAAATAAAATGACTTTCTCAAGGTCACAGAGCTATTATTCAGTAGATTTCCATCAATCACAGGTCTTCTGACTTTAATTGCAATGCTTTTCCAGTTTCCTTTTGTGTTTCATGCTAGGCTCAAGAGCTTTTAGTTCATACTATCTCCAAACACACATATATTAAAAACAGTATACTTTGTCTTATACTTTACTATTTTAATGTCATTGAATATTTTTAACATCTTTCTTATAATGTATATTAGCTGTTCTCACAATGGCCTAATGTTCTTGACTAGAATGTTCCTCATACTTTTATAAATAAGGAAGTGGCAGCATGGAAAAAAGAAGTATTTAGTGGAAATGTCACTGAAACTATAGGATTCGAGTTATAATAAGATTTTTTGATAGGTAGGCCACTATTTCACTGGCAAAAATTTAATTCAAAATCTGAAAGACAATATGTTTTATTTTTTTATTTACTTTATTTTTGATCAATGAAGAAAGAGGAAGAGTGATAAGGCCAATTCTGAGCATTCATTATCAAACTTTCATGATCCAGGCACCACTACTTAGCCTGTTTAGCATCATTGGAGTATCATACATTCAGAAGCAACCCAAATGTTTAAATACTTGTACAAAAGTAATTTAAATATAGGGCTTGATCTGAATTCACTGCTCAGTTTAGTTAAATTATGTTTTTCTGTCATTATGACAATGCAAGAGGAAAAAGGCTGCTTTTGTGGTAAAATAGAACTAATTTTATTCATAACCTTTATCATTTCACTTATAGAATACACATTGTTCGTAATTTTCTTTTAATTAATAACATGCAACCATAATATTTATACCTCACTTAATCTCATCACAGTTTGGAACATCATTTTAAAAAGTACATTATATTTTCCGTAACTTCAGCTTAAATTTTATATTGCTAAATTTATATGCACATATATTCATATATGTGGATTTTTTAAACTGTTATCCTTCTATTTGGTTTATAGAATAATGATTTTCAATCTTGACAGAGTATTCTTTAATGTGAAAGAATAAATTATGAAGCATGACTTTAACTGTTATTCAGACAGTCATCCAAGGACATTTTTATGAAATTAGCAATATATAAATTTGTGAAGAAAAAAATTCTGAAATGATGAAGGATTATCTATACAATATTTTCAATTCACACTGATCACAAAGCAGTCCCATTTGATGTAATCTGTTATCCCAGTTACCATTGTCTGTCCCCTTACAATATATGTCCAGTTATAAACAGATGGTCATCTGTGCCTCTGGGTGCGTGATGCAGAACAATATAAGAGCAAATGCGTCATAATGGTACTGCTCAAAGTGAGGTTAGTGGAACAGTGTTTGTCCACAAACTGACCATTATGTTTCTCAAAGGAATAAGCAGTTTACATCAGAATGTAAAACCAACTACTTCATCAAGCACAGGTTTTATTTCAGCTGACGTTTTATTTTTAGAACAAACTTCTCACTGAGAAAACCTGTGTGTTGAATTACATTCTGGCCCAAACTCCTTCTTTCCTAGAGTACTAGTCTGTGGACCAGCTGCCTTGAGTAGCCCTGCAAATAATTTTCAAGTCATTTACTGACTCTCTACAAAACAATGGACAAATACATGATCATATTCTATCCTTTGAATTCTATTCCAAAGGCAAATTATAAACAGAAACATTAAATATTATTGAATTGCTCTTTGATCGACTAATCAGTGATACAAAGTTTTGAGAAACATTTCACCTACAAACTTTTCAATGACTAAATTGTTAACTTAAGTAGTTAACTGCCAGCAGCTAAATGATCCAGTGTGAATTTGGAGAAAAACAACTGCAAATTTTCAAATCAGTTTTAAAAATTCATCCTGAACATTATGCTATGATAGAATTAGAAGCCTATTTCATTGGTCATAGAAATGGTTGACTTTTGAGTCTCCTTGGGACATAATAATAGAAATTCGACATAGTTTCATTGAGATGCTAACTCGAAGAAAATTAATGAATTTAGATATTCATTGGCTTTTTAGAGCTCCATTTTAAATAAATTTTAGTTCTATATCAAATTAATGAAAATTATCAACAAATTTGTCTTTATTTTGGGTTGAAAAATCACTACTCTAGATCATAGGTGAAACTGTTAGCAGAAGGATTTAAATAAATTACCACAAAATAAATAGCTATCATAGTATGAAAAAGTAGAAATTGCACTAGTAATAAAGTATAAATGTCAGTGCTCAATACAGTATAAATTAGATGTGTCCAAGCTCCCGGGTTTCCACATCATCTAGCATTAGAAAGGGTGTTATGCAATAAAGGACTAAGGAGGAACACATCAATATATTTTTGCTCACCAAAGCCATAGAGTAAGGTTAGAAATATATTTTGCTTCCTTTTCCATCAAAATACAAAGTCTTAGATTAATTTGAAGAGAATCACTTCAACAATTAGTCATATTGAAAAATGCTGATTAGTTCCTTCATAGTGTCCATGGTACAGTGTAATTTGTGAATAGTATTTTGCTAATAAGGTTATGGCAAAACTTGGTGTTTGCATCAGCATTATATGCATTCCTCTTTAAACTTCATTTTTCTCTGAAATGTTTTCATGTACCTTTTGATGTATGGTCATATTTTTACATTTAAATTATTCTTGCATGTCATAATGTCAGTTTGGTATAATGCTTACTAGATGAAAACTTAAGACAGTATTTCATGTTTATTTGTTGTCTTGCACACAGGTGAATCTGGTGTGGAAGAGTGGTCCCAGTGGAGCACATGTTCAGTTACTTGTGGTCAAGGGTCGCAGGTGCGAACCAGAACTTGTGTATCACCTTA
Organism: Piliocolobus tephrosceles; assembly: GCF_002776525.5. Taxonomy (NCBI): domain Eukaryota; kingdom Metazoa; phylum Chordata; class Mammalia; order Primates; family Cercopithecidae; genus Piliocolobus; species Piliocolobus tephrosceles. The sequence goes on along the minus strand of NC_045438.1, from coordinate 103,302,017 downwards.
CGGGACACACTGCAGCGGCCCATTAAGAGAATCAAGGGTTTGCAATAACACTGCCCTCTGTCCAGGTAGTGTTAGCAGCAACTACAACTGTGGATGTTATTGAATTGTGTCATGCTACGCATTTGGAACGATTTGTTATTTTCATATGAAATGGGTATAGGCATTTTGATTAGAGTGGATAAGTGTAATTATTATTCAACTGTAATATTTTAAGATGTGTGTGATTATTTCTGCTTTTAAAGCAGTCAAGAAATCAGGTAAATGACTCCCTTCTTCACTGCAAATATCAGTTTCTAATCTGTGTATCTACTTCTAAGAGTATTTAAGATTCAAATATCTTTTCTGTGTTTTAGATGGTGAAAATGTTCAATTGAATTCTTAAGGAAAAATGTAATCTGCCTACGTACTAAAAATATGATGTATATTCATGTCTTAAGGCAGTGGTTGACATAGTCTGTCAGGCAGTCAGCAGTTTTTCTATCACTTATCTGACTCTATCAAAGAAAAGAGTGTCCCTGACCAAATAACTTTTTGTTATTTTATTTCATTCAAGTAACTTTCGTCATCAGAGGTATCCACTGCTTTGTAAACTTAAATGAAACTTAATGAAAAGAGAGACAGAGAGGGAGAGAGATCTTTAATGTTAAATGAAGCGTTAACAATAGCATGCCCACTTAGTGTCAGACTTTCCATGTTACATCACAATTTTGTTCTTCAGTTGATGCACGCATGCATATTATAGACATTTCTCCTCCCAGACCACTGACTTCCATGTAAAAATAAGTAACAATAGGGCTCTGGACTTTGTTTCCAAAAGTTCAAAGCACATGATGTTAGGAATCTCCAGATTTATCTTTTTGTCTAACCATTTATGTGGTGGATGAGTGACTATAAACATACTGACAGCTGCAGTTGACACTGGACTTGCATTCACAGCCTGTCCAGGGACCTCCAAAAGGGGACACGTGTAAAGAAAATGACTTGTACTGCAGCAGCCTTTCATCTGCTAGCTTGTGCTTAGAAGTTTCTCATTAAGTTCCATTTCTAGAGATGACTGACTCCACAGTTGCTAAAAGCAAGAGTAGAGAGTGGGTGGCATGGAGTAAGAGCAGGAATAATGTCAGTTTTCCAGCAGAATGTGCAAAGGGGATCCATTAAAAGACAGTCTGAGAGAGTTGTTAATGGTTGTAGAGTTTCAGATTTGCAAAATGAAAAAGTCTGAATATCTGTTTCACAACATTATGAATATGGGTAATACTACTAAGTTGTAGACTAAAAATTGGTTAAATGGTAAATTTTACATTATGTGGTTTTTATCACAATAAAAAAGGACAGTGTGGAGGAAATAAAAGGTAAAGAAAGTGGTGGGCAGAAGATGGAGGAATGATGCAATGAGGTGGGCGATCCCTTTAGAATAGAATTGGGAGGTAACAAAGCAGTAGATGAAGGTAGAATTAAAAGTTAAGCAGGGCAGAGAACTGAAGCCTATGATGAAAGAAAGGCAGAATTAACTGGGAAAGAGCAATAATTGCCACTAAGAACAAGAAGAATCAGTGAGGCTCAGTGGGAATTAAACTAGAGAAAGAAAAAAGCATGAAGTAAAAACTAAAAAGATTCATAAGAAAAAATGTTTAAGGAGTTTGTGAGGGGGAAGAAGATGAAAAATATGATTAAAAACAGGGTTCATAGAGCAGACAGATTCTAGGTACATTCGGCAACACAAGGAAAACAAGTAGAAGTAAGGATCTGGGGATTTTATTTTATTTTATTTTTTAAACTGACAGGTAACATGTATGTTTTTATCTTGTACAACATGATATTTTGAGGTCATGTTGTACATGACATATACATTATATATATATATATATCAAATGTTGTGAAATGGTTAAATCTAACTAATTAACAAGTGTCTTACTACATATAGTTGTTATTTTTATGCTGAGAGCATTTAACATCCACTCTCTTTACATTTTTTAAGAATACAATATATAGTCATTAACCATAGTCACCATGCGGTATAATAGATCTCTTCCTCCGATAATAGAATTTCTTCTTCCTATCTAACTGTGGTTACATATCATTTGACCAACATGTTTTAGAAATGAAATCTTTATCCCACAAGGGTAGATACTTATTTTCATTTGGGTGTGGGTAGAGTGGGTTTTCTGGGAAGAATACTTAAAAGCTGTTCCCTACTTACAGTATTGACTTAATACAGGATCAAGTTTTCTGTCCTTGATAATGAGAAAAATGTCAATAAAGAATTATGCTGTAACTTGAAATATAAATTTATCTAATCAGCATGTGTTTGAATAGCCAAGACGCTTTCAACACACAAGGATAGTATTATGGCAAATGAGGATCTCCAAATGTGAGTCTGAGTGGGTTGGAAAGTGTTCTCAAATTTTCCATTCACAGCCTACTTCCCAGCCACTAGTTATGCACATTCATAAGGATGACATATGCAAGTTGCCATCTTTCTACCAGAGACCACTTATTAACGCCT
>NC_045438.1:103208755-103299501 GCF_002776525.5 Piliocolobus tephrosceles | reverse complement strand
CATATGCAAGTTGCCATCTTTCTACCAGAGACCACTTATTAACGCCTTCACAGAGAACATCTGTGATGGGATCAGAGCGCTTCTCCCACACAGAACTGCCAAACCCACTTTTTCACAGTGTCTGATGTCCAGAAGGCTATCTAATATTCCATAATTTAAAGATTTTTAATTTAAAGTTTGTCTTCCCCATTTATGCCTGAGGTTGCAATTTTTTGAATTTGAAAAATCAGATCTTGGTGATGACCTTGAGCAGTAGAATATAAATAACTCCCACATGCTGTGTTCCAATAATGGAACACTAGGCATAAATGACTCAAAAACCCTTTTACCCTTACACCTATAGAACTACATACCAATTGCTAGCTCCTCTTCACCTTTGTATGCATGAAGTCTTTTTCTTTCTAAATTTGATTAAATAGTACCGTTGAGAACAAGTTTATCTTTTAATCAGTTTTAGTTCAGAATGTTGAAGTAAAGAAAATGAGAACAGTTTTGTTGACTTATTTTTAATTTTCCAAGCATAAAGGATAATTTAGCAAACTAAAAATATAGAATAAGTTCCCCACTATAAGAAATTGGAATATTTTTCATCTGGTTATGGTATTTGTGATGAAATATTTTGTGCTCAAATGTTTTATTTTATTATTTGTTGTGCTGGTAAATATGTACTTACTTTGCAGTCTAATAGATCCTGAAGATCATGATAAAAAGTGAATTTTTAAAATGTAATGTTTCAAACAGTAGAAATATCTTCCTAAAATAATAAATTCCCAAAAAGAAAATTAACTCAGAAATCAGTAACTGATTTATCACACTTTGGACACTCAAATGTATTTGGCATTTAATTAATGAAAATGACACAATAAATGAACAAATTGAATATTAAAGTCACTTTCCACAAAATGTGTGGAATTATAGAATTAGAGGTTATATTTATTTGTACTATAAAAAGTGAATCAATAGTGTTATAAATTATTGATCATTCACCCATATTCAAATTTCAGAAGTCTGCCTTAATTAAATTATGCAATATGTTACTTCAATATGGATCCTAAGATATTTGACCTTCAGCAGAATTTTTACTTTGACATTGTACTCTCTTCAAAAGCCTTTATTACTCAAAGTAAAAAACAATGGACATAAATAGAAAGTAAATTGATAAAAATAGAGCTCTACATTCAACAGCACAATTTATTGCCCTAGTTGAATTACAATTTTATGGTTTATTCCAGGGCTTCTCAACTTCATTACTACTGACATTTTGACCCCAGTAAGTCTTGGTTGGGGGGAGTCCATCTTGTGTATTTTTAAATGTTTAACAGCATACCTGGCCTTTACTCACTAGATGCCAGTAGCCCCCCACTTTCCCCCAAGTTGTGACAACAAAATATGTCTCCAGCCATTGCCGAATGTCACCTGGGAAGCAAAATTGCCACTGGCTGAGAGCCACTGGTACTGGTACTCTATATGTATTTTAATCCTGTAGAAGAAGTTTCTGCAGGCTAATGAATGCTTTTGAATTTTATTTTTTGTAAATGTTACAGTTCTTATATTCATTTATTTCTTAAAAGATAAAACCTGGCCGGACGTGGTGGCTCATGCCTGTAATTCCAGCACTTTGGGAGGCCGAGGCAGGCGGATCACCTGAGGTCGAGATTAGCCTGGCTAACATGGTGAAACCCTGTCTCCACTAAAAGTACAAAATTAGCCAGACAGAGTGGTGCTCGCCTGTAATACCAGCTACTCAGGAGGCTGAGGCACGAGGATCACTTGAACCTGGGAGGCAGAGGTTGCAGTGAGCTGACACTGTGCCACTGTACTCCAGCCTGGGTGGCAGAGTGAGACTCTGTCTCAAAATAAAATAAATAAAATAGAATAAATTAAAACCTTTCATTTATTTTATGTACAGCTCAATCTACATCATAAGAAAATGTATATATGTTTATTTCAAAATATGGTTGTAATATATTTCAGGTATTGCATATTCTTCATTTCATCTCTAGTTATCACAAAAAGAGACATAATAATATAGCTAGTGCCTAAGCTAAGGAGGAAAACTGTAAAAATGAATGAATTTCATTTAAATATATTTGTTTTATTAGGATCATTTTAAATGAACTAGATCATTTACAGATTCTCATGTTTTACTGCAAAATAAAAAAATAACAATTTGCCGTTAAAATAAAAATGTCTAATCTTTAACATTAATCTCATGAATAGCATCTATAAACATTATACAGTATGTACTATAATTTTCTACTAACTCAATAGTATCTAAAATAATATTGTTAATGATTTGTATCCTTTTCAAATGAAAAAAAAGTTTTAAAAATGATGTGAATGAGCCATGAAATTTTACCATGGCTGTTAGAAAGTATTAAGAAACATTAATTTTGTGAAGATTCCAGTTTCATAATTTAAGCCATCAAGGTTAATCAACATTTTTTGAGATTCATGGAGGAAAATATGCCAATTTAGCACCTTCCTTTTTCTCTGGGATTGTGCAATGCATATAGAACAGTATGATTTGACAGAAAAAAAATGAACAGAAGCAGCAGTATGAATTTTATATAGCATCATTAACTTTTTATATAGGAGGAGAAAATAGGAAGAGAAAAGGTTTTTAAAATAGGAGGAGAAAAGTTTTTTAAAGTAGGAGGAGAAAAGGTTGTTTTAGGAGAAATATTGGTAATTGGAAATAAATGCAATAGTTTATAAAAATATTCATTTAATATACTAAAATACATTAATGTAAGTACTTTTAAACTATTTTGCCATAATTGATCATATATACATATATGAATATTTATATATGTGGGTAGTATATACATCATATATATATATAGATATAGATATAGTTTTATTAGAGCTAGATATAGACTTACTTTTTTATATCAATGGATATAAATTGGCTTTGGTTTTCCCAGAATTTTATGGGAAAAAGTAAAACATCTTATTTTTTCTCACTCTCTTTTTTTTTTTTCCTACATACTATTTTAAAACTATATTTCCCAACAAGGTTCTCAGAATGTTAAAGAGCTTTACATTGGATATTTCTATTGACTGTTTTTTCAATGTTTAAACATCCTATCACAACCAATTTAGGCAAATAAATAACACCAATAGAAGGGGAAGGGATATCTCACAATTAAGGTATCCTATATGTGTTTCTAAAGTAACAACTTGGTAAGCATACATGTGAAGAAGATTCTAGATATATTTACTTGCATAATTTCCTCTGCCACTTTTTATGGGCCTGTGCTTACCCTTACCAATGTTAAAGGAAAAAATGGGGGGGGGGTCGTTTTCCTCTATAAATTTCTACTCCCCTTAATCATATCTGTGGGTGTCATATCAAACATCTGGCCTCTTGAACTTCTAAGAGTATAGCAAGATTAGAGGTTCAACATCAAGAAAGGGGCTTTTGAACAAAAAGCACATTTTTTCTCATGCCTTTTTATTGATATTGTCTGTTAGGGTGCTATTACATATTGTCTCAAGTATTAAGAATTAGGATGAGAGTGGTGATTTTACTATGCAGGGAAGGGATCAAACACTGAATCTTTTTTTTTTTTTTTTTCTTTTTTGGAAGATGGAGTCTCACTCTGTTGCCCAGGCTGGAGTGCAGTGGCCTGATCTCAGTTCACTGCAACCTCCGCCTTCCAGGTTCAAGTGATTCTCCTGCCTCCGCCTCCTGAGCAGCTGGGACTACAGGCACACAACACCATGTCCAGCTAATTTTTGTAGTTTTAGTAGAGACGGGGTTTCACTATGTTGGCCAGGCTGGTCGCGAACTCCTAACCTCAGGTGATCTGCCCACCTTGGCCTCTGAAAGCACTGGGATTACATGCATGAGCCACCACACCTGGACTAAACACTGAATCTTGATGGTCTTTTGTAAAATATAACAATACTTATTCACAGTGGTTATTATGAAAGAACACAAATTATGTTATTTAAGATCAATTGTGAATTCCTTGTAGTAGTATGTTTGAAGAATTGATATGTTCATATTTATGTTAAGCATAATTATTTTCTTTAGAAATTTATATAAATGAGGTAGATTTCCAGTTCTACCAAGTTGTTAGAGGAGGAAAAGCATCTTCTGGTTTCATGGTCGTTAAAAAGAGATTATCGTATTTTCCATTCATTTTGAAACAGGGATAAGATGAATCTTTTAGATACTCTGTTTGAAATTCTTTTTATTCAAAATGTGGTAACTTTAAACCCAAATTTTTAAATGGCAAAAAAATATATTTTCTAAAATGTGATGTTAAAAGTTAAATGTACCCTCAATTTTCAGATTTTTTAAATTTTCTAACATAACAAAAATCATTAATTCCAAAATTTTATAAATGTTAGGAGAATTATGTTGGGCTTTGGCTATCTAAATGAAAACTTAACTCTAGGAGATTATCCCTGTTATAAAAGATTTAGTTTTCTATATTACTAGCTGATATTACTTTAACTTAAAAATAATTTGTGACTGTTTTACCATGAGAGAGAGAGGTGTATTTCCGTTAAATATAAGGAATGTTTTAAAATTTATGACATGAATAACTGTTAAAATGCAGAAAAAAGCACATGCAATTGTTCATTATTTGAATGAATTTTTTAATTAATAATTATATTTTATGACAAGAATGTTATCTCAACTGTGTTTTAAAATATCTTCATATTTGTCTATTTAATGAGTTTTGTTTTTTAATTATAAAGAAATAATCTTTGATTTTACTTCTCTGCTTTTGTTGTTGAAGCTTCTTTGCTTTATTACAGTACACGGAGTATGGGAGGAATGGTCACCATGGAGTTTATGTTCATTTACATGTGGTCGAGGCCAAAGAACAAGAACAAGGTCATGCACACCTCCTCAGTATGGAGGAAGGCCGTGTGAAGGACCTGAAACACATCATAAGCCTTGTAATATTGCTCTTTGCCCAGGTGAGCCTATTCTGTATTTGGTTATCTTTGCATTATGTGCTTTTTATAAGATTCCTATTGTACACAAGAAATATTAAGAGTATAACCTTCATTCAGTCACATTGGAAAATGTGTCCTTTTCATTGTATCTTGCCTAAAACTGGGTACTTTTCTTGATTCTATCCTATGTAGTGGTATAGAATATGTCCTTTAGTGTCAATCAACATTAATCTTTATTATATTTCTACAAATGTGTATATTAATGTTTTCCACTAAGATTTTTATCCACACTTGCTTTTTCCTTCTGGGAAAGTCACAAGGAATCCTAAAGACTTGAGGTTAATTATTGCCTTCACACTGAAACTAGATAGATCTGATTTAGAGCCAGTCCTTCCTATGGTATTCGTTTACACTCATTCAATTAGGGAGTGGCAATGTACCACTGACCATGTATAAAAATATTTGCTAAGGAATCAGACTTTCTAGATCTCTTGCTAGATGCATAAAATGGCTAAATTATAAACAATTTACAATCTTTATGGGATTATGAAGACTATACAGTCTGTTCTTAGAGTATATTTATGTTATCTTAAATTTTTCTTTCCTTTAAAATGTTTCTATTCTATTTTATCTATCCTTGATAATTAATTTCACCCATTATGCTAGAGGGAAGCCTTCACAATGCTGTCATTTAGTTTATTCAAACATCAAATTCCTCCAAAATAAATAAGAATAATGTCCAGCTTCAAAGGACTTACAAGTTATGGGAGAAAATACACACACATAGATTATATAATCTCTCAAGGCCAGCAAAGACACATTTTAAAGAAAGAGACATGAATGGAGAATTGCAAAGGCTAAGATGGCAAAGATCAATATAAGTAATCGCTGTCTTCTTGGGGAGATTTTCTCATTAGCCCATTTAGTTACATATTCTGCATGCAAGCAACATAGCTGGGATCCCAGTACTGTTGTCCTCCAAATAAATCCTGCAACTCACCCTCAGTCCCACTGACCCTTTGAATACCCTCAAGTTAATGTCCTGAACTATGAAACAATACTTCAAAGTCCTTCTGGAAGTTTTAAATATATAAAACGTTAAGAATATGAAAACAATCCAATGTGTAGATATGCAAAAGTCATCTAAGAAGATTAATTGTTCCCTTCAGAGAAGGACTACTAGGTTCCTGTACTTAATGACATAGAATTAAAGATGAAGGCAAATAATTATAATTATATTATTTTACTGACATAATTATTTCCTAAAATTTTATGAATTCTGTGAATTATGAATATAACTTATGAGTTAATATTCATGCAATTATGAATATTAGAGGGTCAAAACCATGATTAGTTATTTGTTAACCAGTACTAGAAAATCTATTTATGAGATCAGTAACATCCTCTCTTATTTCTCTCTCTATAAACACACAGGCAGGCAGACACACACACATGTAGTCATGCCTTATGCTTTCAACAAAGATTTGGAAAAGTTTTTTTTTTTATATTTTTCAATTTTTTTCAATGCTGAGCTGTAACATTTACATACCATCAAATATAGTTTACTCTTATTTGTCCATGGAGTACAAAGAAATAGACAATATGGGGAAATAAAAGACAAGAACTAACTATAGAAACTTTTTAAATACTTTTTTGTTACTTCTTTTATGTCAGCTGGACTCCATAAATACAAACATAAAAATGGCATTGATCGGTTAAAATATTGTGAACCAGGTTTCTCATAGTCTGCTCTCCATTAGCTTTTCTAGGAGCAAAATCCTTAGATATCAGTAGAGAGGCTATGTTAGAGTTCAGATGTGAAAACTCATTTTTTTACGTTGATACAGTTGTGGAACTTTATCACTCAAGTAGTAACCAAGGTTTTAAGCTACTTGGATATTAGTAGTATTATCTTATCACTGGAAGCACTCTTAGTCCAACAAAATCAGATGGCTTTCTTTCATGTAGGTCCTTTATTTTTGTGCATTATGACTATATTATTTTTAAATGTGGCCTAGCTCATATTCTCTCATCAGTGAGCATATGGGCATATCCTTGAGTACTTAAATGTATCATGTGCCATTTCTGACTTCCGTTATTTTCATTCTTGAATTTAGTTGCATCATAAAAGATGTAAAATTCTTATCACATTGTATCCCTATGAACTTAGTATCTGAAAGAGAACTCTAATAACTAACTAGGATTCTTTTTAAGTTTCTAGGCTGTGCCCAAAAAAATGACATTATGATTTTAAAATATGTAGGCTTATTTGATGGCAACATTTGAAATTAACTTTAGAACTCATCATCTTATAGCTAAACTCAGGCACCTTCACTGGATATGAAAGCATTATTAACTGTCAACTAGATGTAAGGCACTGCTGAAAAGTATATATAGTCCCTGATTTCAAAAGTTTTACTTTCCATCCAGAAGATTCAGACATAAGCATGTGCAAAGTTGAATGCAGTTCTGAAAACCTCATGTAAATATGCTAGCTTCAATGAAAGACGGTAACTTGAGGATTCAGTGGTTTCAGGCAACATTTTTTCTAACCATCCTACATGATATCCCTAAGCTATCATATTAAGAATAAAGCTATGATAGGTAGTACATCGGTAACGAAGAATGTAGATCAGGACCTACACTAGAGTGTGGACAAGAGGAGGACAGAAGAAACAGGCAAAACCACAAACTGTCTCCTGCTACTCACTACTTTTGCAGGATTTGACAGGATGGGCTGTGGTAATAGTGGGCAGTGAGATTTTTCTGTGGGATAATGTTAAAACAGCATTACAGTCTTAAAGCTTCCTGCTTTTAAGAAACTGTATGAAGCCACTCTTAACGAAATAGACACTATGTAGGAGTGACATGCATTGTTTATATCAAATAATGAAATACTTTTATGTATTCAGAGTTTAATATATACCTATAAGTAGATAATTTGCTATCAGATTCCTTGTTGAGTCAATGTACAACTTCCTCCACTTCTTTTGAGGTGAGAGAAAACCATTGCCTGCGATCCATATAAGGAGAAAGGAAAAGAAGATATAGTGTTTCCTAGTCTGAGTTATTAGTTACTGATTTGCATCCCATGTCTGAGAACAGGGGGCTGATACTGACGAAACAAGACGGTCAAGAGGCATAGAGCAACTAAAGGAATTTCCTGGCTCATAAGCATAAAATGGCCTTTTCTTTCTTTTGTAATCTATACTAATAATTAAAATATTATGGAAAGGTGTGTGTTTGTGTGTGTATACGTGTGTTCAATGGTCTTTGTGGTCTGTTTTACTTATCTCACCAAAGTTCTGGTGGTCCAATATGTTTTCTATTTTCTCTGATTTTCATTGTAGTCATTAATTGAGAATTGACTTAATAATGGTCAATTCTTTAATATTGGTCAATTGACCATTATTAAGTCAATTCTCAACTAATAATTTACATATCTGAGGATAAATAAATTTTCTTTTATTTCCTGTTTTTCTCTCCATGCAACTCTATACCTGGTGGAAACCAAAAAATTACAATTAAGTGGATTTTCTTGACATTAACATATCCAAATTTCTAATATCCCAATATTTAGAGGACATTTTCTATGTCTGTTTCATAATACATTGATGTGATGAAGCAGAGTGATCTTGGACTTTTGCAAGAGATCACATATTTAAATGTAGATTTTTCCTTTCAATATAATTATGTCACTCATCTAATCTTTAGTTTATTCATCTGTAAAATGGGGACAATAGTAATACCCACTTCATAAGACTTTGTGAGATGCTGTAAGGTAGAGAACCTCATAGGGAGTAAATACTGTGAAAGTATTAGTAGTATTATGTTAACGCCCTTCAACCAAAGTTCATCAGAATCACACCTGCAGTTGACCTAGCTGAATTTGTTACTCTGGAGAGTGAGGGGAAACTAACATAGGGAACTGTGGGGATCTCAACAATGGAGCGTTTGAAATACTTAAGGGATCTGAGCTTGTGTGAAGTGATTTGGCAGAGGGTTTGAGGAAGCGAGCGGCCTTTGTTCTGAACTGGATGCTGTTTGGAAGGTGTGACAATTCTATGGCTGGATACCTTAATAAATTATCTGGATACCTTAATAAATTGTGGCTGGAAGACCAGCCATAATTGGTAAAGAAATAGCAGTCACTCATATTAGCTGAGAAAGAAGAATGTTTGGTACGTTGTGAGTTGCACTATGACTTTGTTTTTGTCTCTTAAGTGTCATTGTATGTTATTGATGTTTTCTGACATGGGTTAGGTCTAACTAGCGATAACGGTTTTTCTGTGGGCATCAGGCAAGCTGCTAATCGGGTCTAGCTGTAAGTATCTTTTTATGGTGATCGCCCCTCTAGGGTGATTTGATCACTTTAGAACCCTCTGTCCTTAATGGTCTTGATTTTTATTAATATTTAACAGGAGAAAAGTGTCGCACATAATGGAAAGTTGCATTTTCCAGTATGAGTGCCATTAAAATTATATAGATATATATACCCAAAATAAAATTTATATAACCATTTCCAAAATTAAACACTTCGGGGAACATAAAAAGCTTAAGATCTTAGTTAAAAGCCTGAAGTTTTATACTAATTTTCTTTATAGCTTTTTACTTTATTGTAATATTTTCCCCTAGTCAGTAGTTGAATATTAGAGAAGCTAATGATTTAAGTTTAGTTCTTACTGTTTTCAGTGTGGACATTTCTCCATATGATATGTTTCCATGCAATAGAGTATAAATAACATAAGGTACAAGGATAAATAATAATTTGGTGACAGATTAAAGACTAAAATAAATGAAAGTTCTGTAGGTAAATAAGTCTTCACTTATATACTGAAATATATATATAATATATATATGGATTTAATTACATGATTCAGTGGGACAAAGAGTGGTCTGTGATTCAGAAGACATGGATTAAAATTCAGTCCCAATCCTTAATTAAAATACATGGGCAATTTATATACTCTATTTTTCAATTTCCTTTTTTTGTGAAATAGAGTCAGTATTAATTACCCTCTATATCACAGAATTGACATATTATTATAATTAGGTAGAAATACTTTGTATAGTATAAAAATCAATGTAAAGTAGAGGATTTTTTAATGATTTATATGAAGATATTACATTAAAATGAAGGGATTCTGGAAGAAATAGGTCAAATAAACCAGGGATATTAAGATAATTATTGGGCTCTACTGTCTTAGTCATAGACTCAAAGGGATTCTTCTCCCAGGTTTGTGCTAGGAAGAAGTACTTTCATACAGGCTGTGTCAGTCTGTTGGGCTGAGCAGTGTCACACCGATCAAACTGCATTTGAGAAATGCTTTACTGGGAGCCTAAACCCTACCAGAGGGATGCTGCCATGTTGCAGTTTCCAGGTATATTTCATACTCTTACAAACCCTAAGAAGAGAGAAAGAATCACCTAAGAGTAGGTCCTTAGAAACAGATGGACCCAGATATTTCTGTCATGTAGAGAAAAAGGCTTCAGTCTCCTATGAACCTAAAATTCTGGTCTGCAGCATCTATGGGAGAATGCCTTGCCCTCCATCTCTCTGCAGGGAGCCTTTCTGGTGAAGACAGTGAGTGGGAAGATTCTAAACATTTGCTGGAACTTGGTTCAAAGGTCCCTGATTGTGTTTGCATGAGGTTGTTATAATTTGTAAGTCAAATGCTGCCTCATTAACCTGTTCTTTAATTGATATGGATTTTATCTTCTTAGCCTTCTAGCCTGTTATACGACAATTATATTTGTTTTATGTCATTTTAGATTTTGGGCATTATTCCAGTGTTTTTTCCATTCTTAACTTAAAAGATTTTTAAATTAATTGTGTCTTGATTAATCTTGGCTTGCTTTCTTTTACTATTTAGTATTTTTTCTCATTCAAACTTTTAACTTACCTACTTTTTTAATCCTTGTTAGCCTTACTATTATCATTTGGTTATATTTTAATTCTAATTTTTAAAAATGATGTTGCATTTGGACCAGGCGTGGTGGCTCACGCCTGCAATCCCAGCACTTTGGGAGGCCGAGGTGGATGGATCACGAGGTCAGGAGATCGAGACCATCCTGGCTGACATGGTGAAACCCCGTCTCTACTAAAAATACAAAAAATTAGCCGGGCATGGTGGCCGGCGCCTATAGCCCAGCTACTCTGGAGGCGGAGGCAGGAGAATGGTGTGAACCTGGGAGGCGGAGCTTGCAGTGAGCAGAGATCGTGCTAGTGCACTCCAGCCTGGGCGACAGAGCGAGACTCCATCTCAAAAAAAAAAAAAAAAAAAAAAAAAAAAAAAGATGTTGCATTTTTATTTTCCTCCTATGTAGTTTACTTTAAAATGGCAAATGGAAGACAGATTTTTGCTTTTCAACATATGCCCAAAGCAAGAGGTTGTACTCTGCTTTTTTAGAGACAGGGTCTTGCACTGTTACCCAGGCTGGAGTGCAGTGGCATGATTATATCTCATTGTACCTGGCAATCCTGGGCTCAAGCATCCTCCCACCTCAGCCTCCTAGCTGAGACTACAGGTGTGCAATACCACACCCTGCTAACTTTATTTTTTTATTTTTGTAGACAAATGGCCCTATATTTCCCAAGCTGATCTTAAACTTATACCTCAAGCAGTCCCTCCATCTCAGCCTCTCAGAGCTCTGGGATAACAGGCATGAGCTACTATGCTGGGCAGAAGCTGGACTCTTGCACATTTCAGTCTTGTGTACCGAAAGAGTCTTTGCAGATCTCTGGGTGACTCCCAACTCACTGCAAATCTGAACTCTCCAAATTTGGCATCACAAAATGAAATAACTTTAAAGCCAGCATCCAAAATTTCCCCCCTCCCCTTAATTCTTTCCTACCTATGACTTAATCAATCAAGAATACTCAACCCAGAACAGTTGCTGAAATGCTAGTTTTATTATCCAAAATATTAACAACATAATCCAATTTGTGGTCCTTTTTAATCTAACCTGTTCTAAGTTGTTAACATTTACTGGTAAGGATGTAAAAATAGACTGAAAACAATATATTTATTAAAATGTATTATGAAATTTAATTTGGCTCTTGTATAAAGAAGGCAATTTTGTCTTCAAAGTGAGCCCAATTGCAACTCCATATGTATGGCAAGAGGAGGTTCATATCACAAAGTCAACCCCAGGAACCTAGCAATTTAGTCTTTGCAGTTTTAACTCTTCTAGTTTCAGAAAATATGGTAATTTGTCACACTGCTGAGGTGAAACTCTAATTGTCCCCAGTATGACTTTAGTATATAAGGAAGCATGTTACAGGATGGTAAGGCAGGCTGATCTCTCAGCATTCTCCCAGCTTCAAAACACAGCCTTGTTGTTCTTGATTCTTAGTCACTTTTGTAGAATGGCTCAGAAAGCAATAGACTTTTGGAGTTTTTAAATTGAAAACTAACATTAAGAAAAAAGAATCCAACTGCAAGTGCTTCTGATGAGAAAGAAGAGAAACTGAAACAGCCTAAGAAAGTGTTGATTCTGACCTGGCTACATATGAGAGAAGAAATTATGTATTCTAGTTCAGTGTTTATTAAATGGTGTTCTATGAATTAAAAAAAGAAGTAGCTAGGGGATTACATTTCGATTAAATTTGAGAAGTAAATTTGCAAAATTCATTGCAGTACTTGCCTCTTGTCTAAAATGGCATTCCAAATTTAACATGAAAAAAAATAGAAATTTTGATTTAAGAGCTGTATACACCCAAATTGTTGAACACTAGTCTAACACAGTTCAATAGAATGATGAACCCTTTACCTATTTGATTAAGCTAAAATCCTAAAAGTCAACCTTGATTTTCTACTTTTCTATACCCTACCACAAACCTGCCAGCTCTACATCCAGAAAACATTGTAAATCCATCCACATTTTTTCTATGCCCACTGATGCCACCATAATTCAAGCCCCTGTCAGCTGTCTCTGGACTGTGTACAGTATAGTCCCTCAGTATTTCACAGTACCCATTCTTGCCCTTGTACCATCCGTTCTACACAAAACCACAATATTAAGTTTTGAAATGTAAATTATATCTTATCACTTCCTTACTTTAAAATCTTCTCATACTTTGCATCTTCCCTGGTTGCATGGCCTATAGGGCCCTATAAGATCTGGCTTCTGCGCAGCATCTGAACCCATCTCTTGCCACCTCTCCTTTTCCAGGATCCCCACAAGCCCCAGCCTTCTCTCTGTTCCTGAACACAGACCTTCACATGACAACAGATATTTTACATGTAAAATAATTTTTAGTGCCAAATATGAGACATTGTTTCATTTTTAATTTTTATTTTCAGTGATATTCTGGATTTTTAAAAAATTATTAGTGAATTTATTTTACAGTTCTCAGCCCCATAACATTTCTGGAAACCCTAGTGTCATTTTACTGAATAAGAAAAAAATTGAGGACAGGGAGGCTTTGGCGAAGTGGAAATTAAGAGTTGGCTCTGTGCAGTGATTCAGACTCAGCTCCAATATCGTCCTCTCCTGAGACTGCCTGAGCACTCCCTGTCGCATCACCCTCTTTATCACGTTGTCTTCATAACACCTCTAGTGAAACGCTCTGGTTTATTCATTTTGCTCGTTTATCATCTGCCCCCACTACAGCCTTCAGACTATATGTTCATAAGAGCAGAGCTTAGCCAGTCCTAATCACCACAGCTCCCCCGTGGCGCAGTTGAGCAATGCCAATCACAGACTAAATTCTCTATAAATCTTTACTCCTGTGTGTGTTATGAGACTCTGAGAGGGATTGTGGAGTGTTTACGTTTTCCCAACTTACCAGGGAACTCTTTTCTGACAGAATGCTGATATGTGAATCCATTTTCAATAGAAACACAGTTTCAGAAAGAAAGCTTTGAGGTGTTTTTAAATTCGTAGGTTTACAATGACCCTGAGAGATCCCTCTTACAAATATTGGAAGGAAACCGTACACAAGGAACAGGCATTGAGTGGGTAGAGGCATTGATTGTCTCTACTACCTCGCTGCTGAGCCAGGTAAAAAGTCATGCACATGTACCCTAGAACTTAAAGTATAATTAAAAAATAAAATAAAATAAAATAAAATAAAATAAAATAAAATAAAATAAAATAAAAAAAGCCAAGCCTGGATGCAGGGTTGAAGGAGAAGCAGCTTCCTCCCCACTTTAACTCCCCAGTTTAACATCAGATAACAAGAAGAAAGCTGTTCCTTCACATCTCGGAGAACCTAGATGAGTGGTTATTAAAAAAGAAATAGAGATATATTATATGATAGATTGGTTTTATTTTTACATTTCTCTACATTTATCCCTAAAAGATAATGCACAAATTCTATCTGGAAATGCTTAAATATCCAAAACAGAATTCTTTATTTCCACCTCCGCAAAGCCTCCCTGTTCTTTATTTTTTTCTCATTCATAAAATGACACTGCTGTTTCCAGAAGTGTTATGGGGCTATGACCTGTAAAACAAATCCATTAATATTTTTTAATCCAGAATATCACTGAAAAGAAAAACTTAAAACAATGTCTCATATATGGCACTAAAAATCATATATATATAAACATATATATATATAATGTCTGTGTATATATGTGTGTATATATTATATGTATATATATGTGTGTGTATATATATAGTCTGTTGTCTAGTTTTTTAAGTTAAATTTATATATTCCTCTCCTACCTGACTTTTCAATTATCTATTTTCTCAATGATTTGGACTTGACACACTAAAGAAATATTAGGCCTTTCCTCCTTTGTTTTTTATATCCAATGAGTTATTTTGTCAAGCCAATTCCTTCATAACAGTGTAATTACACCAACATGGTACACGCATACATATGTAACAAACCTGCATGTTGTGCACATGTACCCTAGAACTTAAAGTATAATTTAAAATAATTTTAAAAGCTTGCAAAAAAAAAAACAGTGCCATTAATTTTCAATAACAGGATATTTTGGTTCTCAGTGTAAAATAAAATTGCAAAAAATGCCCACTTGATACATCTTCCATTGTATTATTTTTTTCTGTTACTGACTTTGTGAACAAAACTGACCCCATCTAAAATACATGTTTTGTGGATGTTTATAGTAGCACTGAACCTCAAATTGTCCTCAGATTTTTAATATTAACTCACTCTTAAGCTTTAACATTAACACAGAATATGTACATGGTCAGAAGGGATTAAACAACTAGAACTATAAATATATGAATTTAAAGTCTCAAAACATTTTTTTATTATTGATACAGTCTTATTTCAGTAAAAGCCTGATGAGCAAAACACTTCACAAATAGATGTTCTTGTTCTTCCTAATATCATCTCAGCAAGGTCCTTCCTAATTCTTCATAGAAATACAGTCCCCTGCCAAATTGTTTTCTCTCTGATTTCCACATTTGACTTGCTTATTCTAGACATCACATCTTCACTAGACAGTCTTTTCCTCTCTTTGCCAGAAAGCATATAACTATTGCTTTCATAATAAATCATAATCAAAATTTACCTTAAGCCAGAATACTTAAGGACATCACATAGTCCTTTATTCTAGTCACTAAGCACTAAGATTAGCTTAGCAGCACCTAATTCACCTTTGTTAATGTGCTGCTTTCTTTCTGAATGTTCTTAATAGTGTGCATAACTGTACATCCTTTTGCCAAATAGATTGTAAGGCGTAGGGCATGAATCTCTTTTTATAAACCCTTCTCAGAATGCTTAGGATGGTGAGGCTTCATACTGCAAGCTCAATAAATGTTATCTTTGAATAGAAAAATTCTGAAATGAAAAATGCACTCATGTTTAAAGCTAAAATAAAGGAGAAATAGATAATTTATAATATCCTATTGCTTCACTAGAATTTTCTTTTTAGTCTGGAAAATAGACTACATAGCCAATATGATTGTATCAGGTACTTTTAATAAAGTGCGATGCTAAAATTACATTAATGGAATAATTAAATTGATATTTTGTGATTTTTATAAAATCTCATAAAGGGTTTATTAAGTACAGCTAGATACCTATTAAACAACCTCTTTTTAATACCTACATGTTAGGCTTGAAGTTAGGTTGAAGGTACTTATTATATTCTGCCAGGCTTTCTTGTTTATTTGGATGGATTTTCATAGCAATATTAGCTTATTTTGAAATTTTGGATTTGTGGTGAATTCTCTTTCACGTGTGATCAAATTGACTAAGAACTATGAACTGATATTAGAAAAAAGTAGACTTCCATAAACCGATGCATTTATAACATTTACATGCTAGTTTGCACATTCTAATCTGGAAAGTATTTTTGGTTAAATCCTTTGCTCATTTCTATTTTGTGGCATATGGGATTGTGCCTTTGTCAATGCTGACTTGATCTAAATTATCCATAACTCAGCACTCTATGTCTATTATAATTACATCCCCAGCAGATGCAGTATGTCCTCTGAAGCCTAAATACTTCATGTTTCATGTTCACATGGCATTGTCTTTAAACTTTTATTTATGTATTTATTTATCTGCTTGCATGCAGAATGTCCCAAGTTATAAAATTTTTGAGGTTAGGATTTATATTCTTTTATTTCTGTGTATCTTCTTAACACCTATCACAGTGTCTGATGACTAATAGATTCTCAAAAGTTATTTGAATGAATGAATACATGAATCTCAATTTGAATCTCCCAAAGATAAATCAAGCTCAGCAGTCTATATTAAATTCCAGTCACCAGAAAACAGCCATCTAAGAGTCACCTGGATCCTCTCTTTGCTTCAGCTCCCATGGACAGTTCTTCAGTTTCTTCTCACCACCCATTCCTAGTAACTTTCTAATCTCTCCCAGACATTGCATCTGCACTGCCTCATCATCACAACGCAGATCCTTCCCAACTTCTGTAATTTGGCCTCAATCCTACGCTACATCTGATAATAGAACTTATTATTTAAATTGTTCAATGGCTTCTTAAACATCTGAGAATAATACTCAAAATCCTTAATACAGCTGATGAAAGTTTTGCAAAATCTAGCCTCTCTCTTTTTTAAAACTTCTTCAATCTCTCTTCACCCAGCACTCTAGATGCCTTTCACAATGACCTTCTTCCAGTTCCTGGAAATGCCCATGATTCTTCTTCCAAAGACCTTTGTATATTCCTCTGCATGGAACATATCTGTATCCTAAGTATTTTCTCATTATCCTTCAAGACTTGCCTGAAGCTTCAGTTTGTCAAGGAAGACTCTCTGGACCTTCCAAAGTCTTATCTCACAATGTCCTGAAACTATCCTTAGCAACACTGCCATGTAATTGATGTATCTAGCATGCAATTTCTGGTTTATTTCTAGGGGTTCTTTCTCTAAAACATGAGCTCGATAAGGTCTTGCTCAGTATTTAGTTTGTTCACTGTTTTGTGTACCCTATCTCCTAGCACAATGTGTTGCATGTTTGAGTGATGAATAAATATTTTTGAAGAAATAAGTGAATCAAAAGATATATTGGAGGTCTGGCATAGTGGCTCACGCCTGTAATCCCAGCATTTTGGGAGGCCGAGGTGGGTGGATCACCTAACGTTAGGAGTTTGAGACCAGCCTGACCAACATGGTAAAACCCCATCTCTACTAAAAGTACAAAAATTATTCTGGGGTGTGGTGGTGGGCACCTGTAATTCCAGCTACTTGGGAGGCTGAGGCAGGAGAATTGCTTGAACCCAGGAGGCAGAGGTTGCAGTGAGCTGAGATTGTGCCATTATACTCCAGCCTGGGCAACAGAGCAAGACTCCATCTCCAAAACAAAACAAAACAAAACAAAACAAAACAAAAAAGATATGCTGGATATATAAAAGAAAATAAAAGTGAGAAAATAAGGTAATAATATTTGGGGAGTTAATAAAATCTCATGCTGGTGTGACCTTCCATTGTATTAATTCATAGTCCGTTGATAGGGGTTCGTCTTCAAGGGTGGTTTCACCAGGTACTTTCTGTACAGCCTCTCCTATTGGAAGATATCCTTATACTGTCTCTTTTTCTGCTTTGTTAGTTGATGGACAGTGGCAAGAGTGGAGTTCATGGAGCCAGTGCTCAGTAACGTGCTCGAATGGGACTCAGCAGAGAAGCCGGCAGTGCACTGCAGCTGCCCATGGAGGCTCCGAATGCAGAGGGCCATGGGCAGAAAGCAGAGAGTGCTACAACCCTGAATGTACAGGTATGGCTTGATTCCTGCATATAATGGGCACTCGTAGCATATAAAGGACACGTTATAAAATGTGTCAGAACTATGCCAGAACTATGAAATAAGATAATCAGTATATATATATATATATATATATATATATGTGTGTGTGTGTGTGTGTGTGTGTTTATTAATGAAGCCAATTATACCAGAATTTATTCTACTGTATGCCATGCCAGTAAAGTAGTAAAATTCAAGAGATGAACTATGAATACATTTGAGGAAGTTTAGCACTGAGCTTGCACTTTTTACACTTTTTTATACTGTTCATCTCAATGCTCTATATATGACCTGTAAGTTAAATATTTGAATAAAGTTTATTCACAGTGGTAGATTAACAAAAATGGAAGGGGTAGTAACATTCTCAGATTTTAAAATTTTTAAAGCAGTATGTGGTAGACGACTGACATTGACCATGAAACATTTCTTTCAGCCAATGGTCAGTGGAATCAGTGGGGCCATTGGAGTGGTTGTTCCAAGTCCTGTGATGGTGGCTGGGAAAGGCGAATAAGGACCTGTCAGGGTGCGGTGATAACAGGGCAGCAATGTGAAGGAACAGGTGAAGAAGTGAGAAGATGCAGTGAGCAGCGATGCCCTGGTGAGAATGAACCCAAATTATCTCAAAAGAAACATTTGTAACCTGAAAAAAAAAAGATTTAAAAATATTGTCATTGGTTAAGGGTCATACTTCCTCAACTAAAGGACTACTAATGATAGGTGGCAACTTACTTTTTTCTCTACTATGTGGAGCATTCCCTGTTTATGTGTCATAGAATTGTTCCATGTGAAGTATTTGTTTGTGGAGAATACAAAACAAGTTGCCATGGGATATACGTACTGGAAATGTAAAGACGTAAGAAATGAATGAGAAGATAAAGAAGTGTTGCTGACATTCAGATACTTTTAAGTTCTGTTGCTAATTACTCTCACCTTGATGTGTGACCTTGGTTATCTACATTTACTTGCCTTTGCCCCATTTTTCATTGGCAAATGAAATTCCTATGAGGAATGCATTTTTAAAAAAATGAAAGTATAAAGTCTTAATGCTAATGAAAAAATGAAAGTCCTGCTACATTAAAAGATTTTACATATAAGCAGAGAAAATAATGAAAGGCCAGAAACTGCCCAGATTATACAGCACATATTTTACAGGATCATTTAGAACAAAAACTCCTTCCTAATCATGGTACATTCCATTAAAATGTTATTGACACACTGAGGACTCAATAAGTAAGTGTAAGTCAGGATTTTATAATGATATCCTAAGAAAAATACTATAAACATACCAAAGATGTGATAGGACAGAATTTTAAAACTTGACAATACAGTGTCAACGTGCTGAACCTAGAGAATTTGAAGACCCACTTAGAGTCCTGTTGCTGCTAGTAACTCTGTGAGCAAGCTAACTGATCTCTCTGGCTGTCTGATTCCTGGGGGTAGTGAGTACAGCTGGTTGTGGGATCTTTGAGGTTCCTTTTCAGTTCAGAATGCTATGAATTTCTGCCTTTATCTCACATGATTGTTTCAACTAGAAAAACCAAGGTATTCTAAGAGATATCCAGGAGTCAAAGCTTTGTATTTTTCCATAGTTAGAATTATAAAGACTTCTCATAGTACAACACTAAGAATAACAACAGAACTGGATTTTAATAGTAACAATATGTCAGTTGGAGTTTTGGGGGAGCTTTAAAAAGATCTAAAATTAGGGCCAGGCGTGGTGGTTCACATCTGTAATTCCAGCACTTTGGGAGACCGAGGCGGATGAATTACCTGAGGTCAGGAGTTCGAGAACAGACTTGCCAATGTGGTGAAACCCCGTCTCTACTAAAAATACAAAAATTAGCCAGCTGTGGTGGCATGCACCTATAATCCCAGCTACCCAGGAGGCTGAGGAAGAAGAATAGCTTGAACCCAGGAGGCAGAGGTTGCAGTGAGCCGCGATTGCACTACTGCACTTCAGCCTGGGCGACAGAACAAGACTCCATCTCAAAAAAAAAAAATCTAAAATTAGGTTTACTAATTCTTAAGGCCATATGAATTCAATATAAGAAGTAATCAGCATGCAGGGTTATTAAGAGGATGATACCTATTCAGATTAGCACTGTGAAATTCCTCTAGTGCTGCATAAGAGGAATTAAGATGTATTAAACAAAAACATTTATTTTGCCTAGGGAGAAATTTCACAGAATAGTAAACATAATTAAATCAACCCCTTCAATATTTGATGTTATCTAAACCAGTCTGAGCATACCACAGTTCTTAACTGGTCTTTTAAAACTGTCTTTCATCTGCATATATAGAGCCAAGATAGTCCTGCTGCAATCAGATTTACAGAGATTGCCACCTGCTGTTTGAAAAACATTTTACAGATCTATTTATGAAAAAGACAGTGTACCTTATTTGCTGGGCTTGTTTGCTGGCTTTCATGACTTAAGGCAGGTTAAAAAAAATCACATACAACTAAAAAAAAAAAATATAAACACTATACATTTTTGGTATTATTAACATTTTCATTTTATGCTTGTCAATTATATGATATGAAAAGAACCACAAATTACTTACAAGCATATAGATACCATTTTCATGATTAAAAAGAAATCTTGAATCAGCTAAATAATTTAAACATCACTACTTATACAGGGGCAAATAAATATAAATAAATATATATGTATACACCAAGCTTTTGAATATATCCTAGTCTAGTGCATTTATATAAACAAAAATTGCATTGTTCATCAGAAATTGTGTGTGACTGTTAATTTCAAAAATACCTCTGCTTTGCTTAGAGAATTTTTTTTTAGTTTACAAAAGGGGTTTTTCTTTTATATTAATTATTTAACTTTTTTATGTGCAGATTGACAATATACCTTGAGAAAACTTTCAAATTACCATAACATTTTCTAAGGCATCTTTGTCTTTGTGTTAACAACAAAGTTTCAACAATTTTTTTAAACAATATGCTTTTTCTAGTATTACTTTTAGTCTATTCATTCTTAATTTTTCTTCAAGTTGCTGAAAACAACTACTATTTATTTTACACATTTGGAGTCAGAACAAATTAATCAAGTTTGCTAAGAGGTCCTTTGTTGTCAGGAAGGAGAAATATAATATATAACCATCTTTGTCTGAATAATTAATGAAAATAGTGATTATTCATCTGGATCTAATCAAAAGCTGTTATGATGTCTACTAAAAATGAAAAATAAAACTATTTTCCCCTCGAGATTAGGATATTTCTTTGCTGGTAGATAGATAAAATAAGTATTAAAAATATCATCATTGACCACAAAAAAATATTTCTTTTGTTTTCATAAAAAATAATTGTAGAAATGAAAAAAAATATTTTTTTTTTAAATAATGCTAGTTGGGAAATAGAATAGCTACAAGGGAGATAATAAGTGGCCTAATTTTTAAACTGGTCAGACTCACCAGATAATGGTTTCATTTATCTCAGTCTCATTGTATATCCTCAGGCTTTTGAAGGTTTAAATGGTAGGATGGTAATAGCTCCCCTAATTTTTTAAATTGTTACAGTGTCACACATAATATTTTTTAGGTTTTTAATTTGATTTTCACCCCAATATTCTCCTGGTTAATAATATTCAGAAAGCAAGTGTTACTGCTGGGTTGTCCTAAGTTTATGTTCTAGCTTCCTAGGAAGCACTTTGCCCTGTTCTTAGGAGAAGGGCTTGCTACTTCTATAACTCCAATTCTAGGATCATTACTCTTTAGTCATTAACTGCTAAGTTGGAACCTACCATTTACAAGTAAAAATTACACTTTATTTATACATAAAATTTCCTTCACGGAACCACAGTTGCT
The DNA here is from genome assembly GCF_002776525.5 of Piliocolobus tephrosceles. Taxonomy (NCBI): domain Eukaryota; kingdom Metazoa; phylum Chordata; class Mammalia; order Primates; family Cercopithecidae; genus Piliocolobus; species Piliocolobus tephrosceles. Next base: position 103,277,569 of record NC_045438.1, on the reverse strand, counting down.
TTGTCTGTAAATGGTGGGTGAAGCCTCCAGGTTGAATGTGCTGATAAACACTTGTGAAGTAAGACAGCCATATCATAAGTGTATACAGTATTAGCAACTTAGACCAGAAATGTAGGAATTATTGTGATGTTTATTTATAAATATTCATACTAAAGGAGGGCAGCAGTAGTGTTGGTAATGCAAAATTTGTCTTGAACACTGTAATACATTTCTATTAGGATTTGGTGCCCTATAGTACAGCGAATGTGATCCCCATCCCCACCCTGCTGAGGAGATATGTCATTCTGGAAGTAACGGTTCCTTATTTCTGTAAGTTTGCTCTCTGATAGGATTATGTCTTCTCAGGAGACCAGGCGAGTCTTCCTTTGGTTTCTGAGTAATTGTCTTTTAACTTCGCTTCAGTAGGAAAGAAGCAGCACAAAGCTTGCCTACTTTGCATTCCTATCTTTTTTACAGTGCCTCCCTCATTGTCCAAAGCAGTGCTTCCCAAACCTCAGTGTACATAGGAATCACCCAGAGAGCTTGTTAAAACACAAATTCCTGAGCCAGACCCCCCAGCTATTCTGACTCAGTCGGTCTTGAATGAGCCTGAGAATTTGCATTTCTATGAAGGTCTCAAGTGATGCTGAAGATGCTGGTCTGCAAACCATTCTTTGGGTTGCACTAACTTCTAGTAAAAATAATAATGATAAGGTGATAAAATTAACAAAGAAGTGGAATACAGTCCCCTACCTCTGTTCCACGGGAGAAAGTTGAAATATCACTTCAACAAAATTGCACAATTTTATTTTTGTCATCCTTTTTCATAAATAATGAGGGATTCTTTCTGGAATTGGTTGATAATGAAAACACAATTCATTTTGAGTGCCTCTAGCCACCTCATGTTTCAGCCAAAATAAGATCTCTTTACAGCAGTCATTTAAAGATAAATAGGACTATTAACTAGCTGTTGTGCACAAAAAAAGATGGTTTAGTCATTCTCCAACTCTCAGTTCTCCAATCTTCATTTTTCCTGTACTACGAAGAGCAGGAGAAACAACTTGGGTATCATTTGAACAAGTCTGATGTAAAACCAGGCACTGCCAAGACACAGATCTGCAGTCTTGACATTGCCAGCCCCAGCATCTCTCTTCCTGAGCAGTATATTTCCCCTGCCTCTTATCCTCCATGAGTATTAGCTAATTAGCTAATATTTACACATACAGATATAAAATACTTGGTGTGGGATTGTGTCATGGAGGAAGATGAGTTCTTAGCTCACTTTGACTTATTTTCTTCTCAAGTCCCAGTTAGTAGAATAGTGAACTAATCACTATTGATAAAAATATTTTTGTCTTTGAGACAAGTTTAACAAGTTTAATAAGTTAGACTCTTCTAAACTATTGAACCACTCAATTTTAAGACTGAATGTAATCATTATTAGAAACCCAAATATGTCAGTATAAAATTTGCATTTCTTTTCTAAAGAGAAAACACACTACTGTATAATGAAATATTTGCATACAAATTGACACCTGCTTTACCTTTTTCATTTCAAACCAAATTTAATTAAGCACAAATAGTACTTTTTAAAGCTCCTGTTCCATTGGAATTTATACTATTTTCTGCTTTCAGATGTTATCTGTATATTCTTTAAGGAATTATGTTATCTGTTGCGTTCTTCAAAAGGTTAAAGCTAGTGTTTTGACTGCATATTTTGGGGAATAGCAAATTAGGTCCTACGCAAGTGTCCACACCAGTTGTTCACCTAAAACCAACCACTGAATTTAATGGTGACAGTAGGTCTCACTAGTTATTGACTTCTTTAATATTAAATGTTCTATTTGTTCTTGCCAAGTCACTTCAGATAAATAGTAAAAAGTAGGAAAATGAATTAGAACTTGAAGATACCCCACAGATGAGAGAGACCACCTGTTGCTTTTAATAAATACCTAAAATAGTATCCAATCCTCTCAAAAAGGATGAGTTTTACCACCTATTTTAGTCTACAGTTCTGCAGCAAAGCAAGCTGAGTTTTATGGGCAGACTTGGGGAAGAACCGCTGAGATCTAAAAGAATTAAGAACAGATAGTACTACTGTGGATACAGTATGTATACCAGATGTCTATTATTCAAACCTGTTGCTATGGAGATACTTATTGTCACAGTTCATTTTATCAGATTTTCTTCAGATGAGACTTTGATAAAACTCTCACAGTTTCTGCCATGAATTGCTTAAAAAGCAATTTTCTGTAATCTTATATTACCCTACCTTGTTCAATTTAGAAATATTTAACAGCATGCTGATCATTCTCAAATTGAAAAGAAAAATGTAAGAACCACCTTTTACGATTTTTTTATGTATATTTTTCATCCCACACCATTTTTTCTGGGAAAAAATAAACTTTAGGAACTGTTTAACAATTATTTTAAATTAAGAGATTTAAAATTATTTTTAAACCTTTTTTGAGCTTAATGTTTACCAAGACACTAAATCTGAATATTGGTCTTTGATGTTTCTCATCAACACTTTTCTCACCTTGTGTATCCTGACATATGAATGACCTAAGACTCTGCCCCAGCACTCTCCTCTTTGGTTGATCTCTTTCTCACCAACTGTAGCTTCTGTGAGCAACGCCCACGAATCTACATTTATGCCCAATCACTCACAAAACCTGATATTTCTTTCCTACCTGGGACTCCATTCAGACTCCAGGTGACTGGGGAAACTTCTTCTCTGACCACCAGATCCTCGGTGTCACCTGGAGTGATTCCTCATTCTTCTAGATGGAGTCCATCATGGTATTTCTCTCAGTGGCCCTGCTTTCACTTCCTGCGCCACCAGCTTCCAGGAAGGAAGGAGCAGTGCAGCAGAAAGAGCCTGAACTATGGAGTTCAACAAAGTACCGTCTTGGGCCTTGGTGTCCTCATCTATAAAATAGGGATAATAATATGTGCTGCAGAAGATTATTTCAAGGATGTAATGCTGGAGCTAATTAGGATCATCAAGCGGCAGTTCATGTACTCTGTCTGTTACCCATATTATTACAACACCTGCCTTCTCTAATCTCTTCTACACAGATTTATCTGATATTCTCTCTTCTTTATAGCCTTGTTTTTATGACTCGCTTGCTCAAAAAACTTCTGTGGCTTTTCATTACTGGCCAAATGTCATCCTACTGGGATCCCTGAGATTCTAATACTTCTATCAGCTTCACTAGCTTTCCAATGTTATCTCATTCTACTCATTTATGATACATATTTTAATATACATTTGTTCATATGTAATAGAATCAAGCAGATGCAGCCTCTGGTTTCTGGATGCAAGGGTGCATATTCTCCCCTTATGGTGCTGTTTGCACTGTTATTCACTTGGGCTCCCCTAATGTCCCTGTCCCCTCCCTTATCCTCATCTGTTGATATGGGAGAATTTGGGAGCCCATCCATTAAGAGATGTCTGCTCTCCTAATAATTCTTTCTCCCACAATCTCATAAGTGTTCTTTCTTCTTTGAACCCCTATACACTTGTTTGATATTTCCTTATTATATATTATTATTATTATTATTATTATATGATGATATCTGTTGAAATTCCAGCTCACTGCAGATGAACTATCTGTTCTCAGTCTTCTGAATTCCTGGTTCTTCACTGAGCCTAGTTAAATATAATAGGTTAAGCCCTTTTGAATGTTTTTATTTCATATCATAAAAGCTATAACTAATGAAAACATTTATATAAAAGCATATGAATAAAAAGTTTGCGATGACTCTGATGTTAATGCCTTACACTTCATGACCTTTCAGTCTTTCAAAAGTCTGTTCAATGGACTAATTTACTGGAAGAGCATTTCTATCACATATATGATTTTTTATTTTGTAGTTATAAATTGTGGTATGATTCCTCTTTCTTTGGAAATAAGTAATTGAGATATGGGAGGTAGGAAAAATATATGTTTCTGTAGCGAGTTGTTCAGTTTCCCCAAATCTCAGCCCAGCTCTTTATTTTAAGCCAGAGCTTCTCAAGGCAGTTCTACCGTGTCATGGGAGGATTGGTCCCAACTGCGCCCGAATAGTGGTTCCTAAAGCCTCAGAGCAACTGACAAGGCAGGAGACTGTGGCTAGTGGTCTCCAGTGTTCAGTAGCCTTGCCTACTTCTCCCATTGTGCCTCCAGATACTATCATTTCTACATGTGCTATGACCTAGAGAAGGCTAAGACTCACTGTCATCTTTGGCTGTCCCTAAGGTAACACAGACACTTAGTAAACACAACTTTCCAGCAAAATGTTGAGCATACCCCCGTATAAAATTCAGTATAACTAAAAGTTAGTAAATAGCTTTTTAGAGTTATTCCTCAAAGTTAGTTAGCTAATTTTTTAATTAACTTTGTTTTCAGGTTGAAACTAGAGTGATCTTGTCTGCTAAGTTTAAATATAAAATTATACAACAATAATACAGAATTTGCTTATGAGTATGTATATAAAACACTGTTCACCAGGTACTTAAACAATCTGCAATATGTACCATTTGCTAATACATTGAAAATTCATGGTTTGCTAACTTCCAGACTTAAAAACAAATTTTTCCAAAATGTATAAATAACTTGTTTACCACCATAACAATAAAAAAAAAAAAAAAAAAAAAAACTCCTCTGCTTAAAGAAGAGGTAAACTTCTCTGAGAATGAACTCAGCTATTTGACCATAGGCCATCATCTCCTAGCTTAGTGGCCTCAGGCTAAACACTAAATACTTTTCTGTCTTGACTTCCTCATGTTTAAAATCAGAATAACAATTCTGTTCACTTCACAAGGTTATAAGAATCCCGTGAATTAAAATATATAACACAGTAAGAAAAATAACTCATAATGTTGTGTAAATATTGCTGATATAATTGTATGTTGTTTCGATGTGAGACAGATTAAAACCATTTCCTATATGAGGAATGCTGTTATGAAACATACTTCATAAACACTCTTCTTTTTCCCACAGACCTTAGCAGCAGCAGTAGGTTCCACCTTGGAAATTAGAGCCATAAGTCATTGAGCACAGACACTGGGTCCGTCTTATTTTCCGCTGCATCCTCCAGCACAGGGAATTCCCCAAACACAAGAATTCATGAATTGCCAACAAGCGAATTTTGAAATGTGGGGTCTTGAGTAGTACATGTTTTTCTTTTTGTGTGTGTATGTCAGCTCTATAGTTTAGAATCAATTTCTTTTTAATGCTGAAATTCTAGCATATGGAGTGAAAACTCATTTTCCACACCAAATTGATTTAAGCCCTATATCATTTCTGCTATTTTTAAGAGTCAGAAAATCAGTTTGAATAGACAGATTAACAACAAATCACTAGGTAATTGCTACCTTACTTTAAGGAGGCATGCTAACTACATACTTGTGACTTCAAGTACAGTTGTATCTTACAAATGGATTTTTGTATCTTTGCACTAGTAATAGCAAACAGTGAGATCTTTGAGCTGATGAACAAAGTTACTATTCCTTTTAGCTAAGGCATAAAAAGAGAATCCTTCCTATTGCTGCACAATCGTATGCTTTTATGTTGAGTTCAGAGAGTAACCTCAGCTAGTTATTTATTTTCTAATTTACAAAACACACAGAGGTGCCATTAAACAGAAAAATAATCAAAACAAATCTCTATCTCTAGCTTGTTTTCTTCTGGAGATTTGATTCCATCATATGTATCAATTAACTTTTTTATAATACCTATATGTGCCTAAATATGTCAAACTCAAAACTATTTTCAGCATATCCTCTCCCAAGTCATCTCTTCCTCATATGTTGTAGTTCACAGTCTAGTTAGCCATAAGATATCCTTCCTGGAAACCTGAGTTCTGTCTTTTATTTCTTTATCCTCCGCACCTCTTACATACAATCAGCCATAGTGCTGAGCCCATTCTACCTCCTAAATCTGAATTAATCTACATCCTATGATTCTTCATCCCTTCCCTAATTACATCATTTAGATTGTGGTAGCCTTCCCTGTCTTCAGCTCTCTGTCCTTCGATCCTTTCTCCAAGCTGCAGGCATAGCAAGCATTTAAAACCTTGTCATAAATTTCCCTTGCCCCTAATATAAAGTCAAGATCCTTGCTTACTTCATCATATATTACCCCTCCCCCTCCTGCAATCGCCCACCTCTACTTATCCCCAACTTTACACTTTACCCTTTCTGAAACGGTCACCTTCTTGGTTATTCCCAGTTCTCTTTGCTCCCTGGATTTTCCCACATGTGGGTCCCATGACACATTCTCCCCTTCTTCATTGGTGAACTCCTGCTTCTCCTTTACACCTCAACCTGGACATCCCTCTGGAAATCTTCCACTGACACACTCTTCCCTAAGGTACTCCCAGAGCAGTCAGGGCTTCCCATCTTAGAGTGGGCATCCTGTGTACTGTAATTTCTCAAATTATTATCTTTATGACAATTTTAGGAGTCAAGAGACATTGATTATTCTTACTTAGCCTTTTCTATGTGTAGTATTTAACAAGGTGACTGGGATATGATGGGTACCCAGTAAATATTTGTTGAATGAATGAATTCTGTAAGTGGCACTGAGAAGTACCTACAAAGATCCCACTACTGGAAAATTCATAAAGATGAAGTGAGAGAAAATAAATTGTTATTTTAATGTCTAAGCTATATTGCTTTTGTTATAAGCATAAATGGACCTATTTTCTGAGATAGACTCTTCAAAGAATGCCAAGTCACCTTTGATAAAATATTTAAAGCAGCTGTGTTATTTGACATTACTACTAAAAAGCTGAAAACCCTGGACGTGTTTGCAACTGTGAATCTATGATTCCCCTGCCATCTTCCTTTTTAAAAAAATTAATAATTAATAATAATAATAATTTGCGTAGTGTGTTTCTGTCTCCAAGAAGCACAATGACTCCAAGGCTTCGTAAATTTACTGTGGAACAAAACGAAAAGTTGTTGACATATTTAGGTTTAAAAAATTACTGATTTTTGCTTTCCATTTTGTTTGTCTGTTTGTAGGTAGACCAAACTGTTGGTCACTCACTAAGAAGGTAAAATTCAGTAATTGAAAGATGTGGTTGGTCAAAGGAAAACAACTATTTAATCAGCTTCTTCCTTAACCAGAGTGAGGATGTGTGTAGGGCACATTGGGGGATTCTAAAAAAACGTCCTATAGGCTCTTACTAAGTCAGATATAGCCCTCCAAGGCCAAACTTAGTCATTACATGAGACCCCGGAAACCTCTTTTGACTAATTTTTAAGGTAACTGTAGTAGCTAACCTCCCTGTCTTTCTGCTCCTAACTGGACAGGGGCTATCTACTGCTAGAGGATCCACCCCCACCTTCACCCCCGCCCCACACACAGTGTCTACAGTATTTCTGCAAAATCATCTTCATTCTCTGTGATCTTAAAAAATAGGGTAATTCAAAAACATGTCTAGCCAAAAGAGAGAGAGAAAAAAAAATCAGCTAAAAACATGTATAGATGTTACAAGGTGATAGACAAGTGCTTTGGAGAAAGATAAAGCAGAGAAAGAGATGAGAGTGTTTGAGGGGCAGTCAGTGGGGTCTAAGAATGTGAGGTTTGAGAAAAGATTGAAGGCTAGAAAGACATGAGTCATGCAGACATGTTTGAGGGGGAGGAGGCGGGGGATAGTCTAGGCAGAAAAAACCTGCGCACAAGCTCTGAGGTTGCAGTCAGCCTGTAATACTGAAGAAGGGTGGAGAAGGCTGCGCAGCTGGTGGGAAGCTGTGAAAGTGGAACAGGGGAGAGGAGAGGTAAGCTGTAACTGACGCTAGTTTAATCATTAAACATTGTACTTACATGAAAAGAGGACGTTTTATTTTTCCCCAACTAGTTGCCTTAAAAAGCAAAATCAAGCATTGACTTATTTCACATATTTGCTGTTACTCCCCACCTTAATTTTGAACCCATCAAATTTCGCAGTCGGCCCAGTAAACGTTTCACCCTACTGGCTCACCAGTGCCATCTAGTGGCTAAGATTTGCAATGACCACATTTTCTGACCACACAGTTGACCATGGGGGAGGGGCAGGGAGCAACGAAGTACCTTCTGCCAGAATAATACTAAATGTGAAAAATTTTCTGATACCCCCACAGGAAAATGAAAAAGTTCATGATACAAATTGAATCTTCGTTTTCTTATGTCACGACTGAATCAGGAAATCTAGTATTCAGCTATAGAAACAGGTTTTATGAAATGTATTTCAAAGTTCACCAGTGGAACTAAAGGCAATTTGAATTTCAAAGCATTGAAAACCAAAAAGACAGTACAAGTGAAATGAAAGGGAAAGATTATAAATGAAGAGATAATGAAGGAGATAATGAACACAAGTGGGATGTATAGATGGAACAAAAAGAATAATCAAATGTGGCAGTCAGATTAGATTAACTACTGCCATGTCGTTACTAAAAACGGGCTAGTCATTGTATCTATAATTCAATTATGTAATAACCTATTCATGATGTATTTTTTGAACTTTAATATTTATTCTAATTTTCCTTCTTTTAGTATTCTGTAATAGTTTTTGGTTGGCATTTATAGAAACATGAATATCATTTATTACAGTACTGTCCAACATAGTAGTTATTTCAATTTAAATGTACATTAATTAAAATTAAATAAAATCCAAAATTCACTTCTCAATTGCACGAGCCACATTTTCCTAGCACCTACCATACTGGAGAGTGAGAATAGAAAACATTTCTATCATTGCAAAAAGTTTTATTGGACAGCGTTGGTATGTTATTTATTTCCCCAGTAAAAGTGATGTATTTAATGAAAGTGTTTTGAACACCTACTATACACTATATACCACTGGAGTTCATTACAACAGATTAAAAAGATAAGGTAAAACATGGCTAGTCTCCTAAAAAGCAACACTGGGGAATCGGGGAGATTCACAGATGTATCCAAGTATTTTCAATCTGTTCTGAGAAGAGCTATAATATTCATATATTCAATGACTGAGATATTAGGAAAGAGTTATCGGAGAATACATCATTTAAGCAGAATTTTAAGGATAAATAGGAATTTCACCCCTCAAAATAAGAAGAGTATCTATGAGTTTCACCTCTGTGGATTGAACCAAACACAGATCAAAAATATTCAGAAAAATTAACTGTGTGGCTGCTGCATAGGAGAGTAAATATGAGCCATGATGGGAATGGTAGGCTAGGCCCCTTACAAGCAGGGCCTTTGCATCACACTGAGCACAGCTATCTCAGTTCTTGCCATGTTATCCTGTCAGCACTGGAGAAGCATGGGAGGTTTTTAAGCAGAAAACTATGGGATTAAACTTCATTTTAGAGATTACTCTTTTGATGTGGCATGAAAATTGGATTAAGGGCGCAGATGGAGGAGAATAGCACCACTTACTACCCAGCTCCTCAGCTCAGAAAGCAAGCATCATCCTTGACCCCTTTGTTTTCCTAAATTCCCACATAGTTTTGTCTACCTCCTCAATTTACCTTGTATCCACCAATTTTTCTCATCTTTAGTGTAATCATCCTACCTAAAGCCATCAGTGTTTCAGGGTTGAAGCACTGCATTGGTCTCCTCCACGGTGTTGGCCATCTGTTCTACCCACAGAAGGCACCCTGATCTTAAAATTTTAAATTGAATCATGTCACTTGTTTAGAACACTACAATGGCTGCCCATGCGGCCTTATAGGCTCTAATCATGGCCTCTCTCACCAGACCATTACACTTGGCCTTACTCTTCTCTTTCCAGCCCTGCTGAACTCGATGCCCCAAGATCTTCCTTGCTTCAAGGCCTTTGAAGGCTTTTCCTTCCTGGAGCATTTATTGTACCTCACACTGCCAGTTTTAATTATATGTCACTTCCTCCAGGAAGCCTTCCTTAATTCTTCAGTTTTTAGATTAAAACAGCACTCTGTACTTACTGTTTGAAGTGCTCATCACAATTGCACTCAAGTAATTGTTTGTTTCACCTCTGCCTCCTCCCTTTGACTAAAAGAATGACTAGATAGACTGCTTTTCTTTTATTCTTTCTTTCTTTCTTTTTTTTTGAAACAGAGTCTCACTCTATCATCCAGGCAGGAGTGCAGTGACGCGATCTTGGCTCACTGCAAACCCTGCTTCCTGGGTTCAAGCGATTCTTCTGCCTCAGCCTCCAGAGTTGCTGGGACTACAGGTGTATGCCACCACACCCAGCTAATTGTTGTAGTTTTAGTAGAGACGGGGTTTCACCAGGCTGGTCTCAAACTCCTGACCTCGTGATCTGCCCATCTCAGCCTCCCAAACTGCTGGGATTATAGGCATGAGCCACTGTGCCCAGCCCAGACTGCTTTTCTTATGCACCATTGGTTCTTTCTAAAGCAGGGCCTAGCATATGTTACATTAACAGCACATATTATGTAAAAATGTAGCCTAGCACAGGTTAGTGCTAGCACAGGTGCTAGCACATGGGCCCAGCATATGTCAGGTAAGTGCATGAAATAACCAATGAGGTTGTTCCCCTAATTTAACCAGGACAGAATGAATGCCTAGGCGAGTGGTGGAGGTAAAATCAGGGAAGGTTAAAAGTAAGATAAGGATGACTAGAAGATGGATCTGATGGTTTTAGTTATGGGGACAAGATTGTAGTACCATTAGCAGTGTTAGGAAATGCAAGGAGAGGAAACAAACAGCATTGTGGAGAATAATGTTGGGAATTGAAGTATGAGCAGCTTTACTTGAGATTTCTTTGGAATAGCCAAGTAAAAAATGCCTCTCAAAAACTGATTATGCCAGCCAAAACCCAAGAAAGATATCTGAACCAAAGAAATACAAATAGTTGGCTGTCAATATTCATGAGTTTCATCTCTGTGGATTGAAGCAACCACAAATCAAAAATATTCAGAAAGAAAATGATGTCTATATTGAACGTGTACAAATTTTTTCTTGTTATTTCCTAAGCAATACATGATAGCAACTATTTATATAGCATTTACATTGGATTAAGTATTATAAATAGTATAGAGATGTCTTACGGTACAGTCATACCTTGGTTCCAGGACCCTGTGTCTACTAAAATCCTGTCTACTCAAGTCTTGCAGATCACCCTGCAGAACCTGTGTGTTGGAAAAGTCTGCCCTTCTTAGATGCAGGTCTCATATCCTGCCAATATCGTATTTTTACTAAGTGTTTAGTTGAAAAAAAATCCACATATAGGTGGACCCATGTAGCTCAAACCTGTGTTGTTCAAGGATTAACTGTATACAGGAGGAACAGCGTAGGTTACATGCAAATACTATACCATTTTATATCAGGGAGTTGAGCATCAGTGAATGTTGGTATCTGCAGGAGATCCTGGAACAAATCCCCCATAGATGACAGGGATGACTGTATATGTTCCTAATACATAGTGGAAGTAGAGGGCATGTGTCCAGGCATGACTGCCATATAACAAGCAAAGTGTGGGATCAGAAACCAATTGATTACGTACTTATTGAGGCTCCAACATTTACTAACTTTTCTTCTTTTCCACTGATTCCCCTTCATTGGCATTAATCTGGGCACCATTAGTTTTGTAGCAGTACCTTCCCTCACCACTGTCTGGTCTCTGGACCTTGCCTTTGCTTCCTGATATTGCTACTGCTCTCCTTAGGAGACACTTCCAAGGACCTCCGTGGCCTGCTGGTGGGAGGCAGGATGGGGCAGCAGGGACAGTAGCATGTGCTCTCCAAAGGGTGGGGCACAGATGCAACAGGCAGTGAAGTAGCTCTGGCTTGCTAACCTTTGGGACCAGTGTGGGAATGGGTGGTTACTGGTGCTTCGCTACTGGTGGCTGCTGTATCTCTTAATTTATTTTCCTGTTGTTTCTATTCCCAAGATATTGAGGCAGTTAGTTCTAACTAGAGGCTGCCCTTACCCTCACTTGAGTTGTAGGTTTTTTTGTGATTAGTTTTATTATTCTCTATTTTTGATTTATGATGAGTCCTTTCCTATTCATCACCACCATTCTCAAGCTAAACTGTGACAAATCCAGTTCTTGTGTCCTAGGAAAGGGCCTTGCCAACCTCAACACAGCTCTCTTACCCTATTTAACAGCCCAGGTGCTTTGATGGAGCCAGGAGGGCATGGCTAGGCTCCCCAGTGGGGAAGGTTTGGAGCACCTGGCAAAATGACTCCTCCCCATCCAACCTTCTCCTCCTGCACTCATTTTCTCCTCTGGATTCGATATGTAATAAAGTTTGGAATTTGAGGAAGAAAAATAGTTCATTTGCTTCTCTGTGCTTCTGTTTCCCCACGTGATAAAGAAGGATAAGAGTCACCTCTAACTCATAGGTGCTAACTCGTATGTAGTTGGGAGAGAGCAAATGTGTCCATGCATGTAAAGCTCTCCAAAAGGGCTCAATGAATACTAATTTGATTATATTACTATTATTAATATGTTTTAAATTATCTAAGAAAAACATTTAACATAAGGAAAAAGTAAGTTATGAATGACTCTGAGAAGTACACAGAGAAGGAGACAAAGAAAGAATGCTCTGAGGGATTGGTGGAGGAGTGTTGGAGAAAGGCTTAAGATGTTGAAGAAAGTATTTCCACGAAGGTGAGAAAAGTCAAAATATAGTGGTACAGACAAGGCCCAGACTGTGTGAGACTAAGATGAGGTTTGTTGGCAGATCATTGGTAAGGTTAGGAGGAGACAGCTAATGAAAATGGGGCTGCTGAAGGTTGAATTGACTGCTAAACCCTCCACCAAGCAAACAAGACACAAATTGAAAACATGGCCTATGTGTTTTAATGGGAACCTAGAATAAATAAATGAGTATATATTTATATATACTCAGAGGGAGAGGACTATCTTAGATAATTCAAGGTCATGAAGAGGATATGTGGGAAACAAAAAAGGAAGATGACTGAGGAGTGTGGATTCTAGGATCCAGTCCTGCTGACACCTCCACCAGCTCTGTCACCTTAGACAAGCTGCCTCTTTTTGGGACTTGGTGCCTTCATCTGTAAAAAGGAAGGAGATGGAATAGGTGATCTTCAGTGACACTCTCAGCTTTGTAATCCCCATGGGTTCAAACCATTCATCTTATCTTGGGTAATTTTTCAAAAAAATATTATTTCAAGATTTAATTTGTCAACTTGCATCCTTCCTCTACTCGTAACTATAAGGTAATTTAATGAGTTCGTAAATTCTGGAATGGAATTGGTATCGGTAGAACGATGATTATCATGGATTAAATATTATATTATTCGGCAAAGAAGATGTTTCTCCCAGGAAATCACACTCCTGTATTTATTTATGTACTTAGTATTTTAAGATCCTCACTGATTTATCAAGGTATTTATAAAGCATATATTCATTTATTTATTTATTCAATTTTGAGCAACTTCATGCGGCAAACACACCGTTAGGTACAAGTGATCCAGAGGAGAGTAGACCTAAACGAGATCCCTAGCAAATAGTGAAGACTGACATAGGAACATGTAAGTGGCAGTGTTGTATGAAAAGCACAACATTGTGTGCGTCTAGAGAAGGAACTAGTATTCTTTCATATGGGAACAAGATGTCACTTTTAACACAATATATACAGACCTCGTTCTTTCACTACTATTTTGCATTTCATTATATTTCAGTTATACCTTTGTTATTTTTGATGTTATTTTTGATTTTCTTGCTCAATAATTAAATTGAGATTTTGAATATAATATGACAAAAAGATCAAATTGGTATATTTTTACTGCTATCATTGCTTTTAGTTGAAGAAGTAAAAAGTTATATATTTTTACTCTTTATGCTTATTTAGTTTTGACATTTAATAGTTAATAATTTTAATGTGCCTTTTGATGTGTTGGAAGTCACTTTTTTGTGTAACATCCTAAAATATTATAAATATTTTTATTGATATGCCTGAATATGTTCAACTTGTAGGCAAATCCAAATGACCTCTATAAATAGTCTACAGAGTAAGCAGTTTAAAAAGAAATTACAATTCTGTAAATATTTTGTAGATACAAAAAGGAAATCTGATGAGTTTTTGTCTATGTTTATGCCACTAACATTTCAGTAAACAACATACATTAAAGAAAATGAAAGAGGCCGTGCATAGTGGCTCACTTCTATAATCCGAGCGCTTTGGGAGAAGTTCAAGATGAGCCTGGCAGCATAAGGAGACCCTGTCTCTACACAGAATTAAAAGAAAAAATCAGCCAGATGTGACAACACATGCCTGTAGTCCTAGTTATTCTAGAGGCTCAGGAGGGAGGATGGCTTGAGCCCAGTAGTTTGAGGCTGCACAGTGAGCTAGGATCATGCCAGTGCACTCCAGCCTGGGCAACAGAGTGAGACCCCATCTCTTAAAAAAGAAAAAAAAAGGAAAACTAAGGAGCTCTGCAGTTAGAGAGGTGCCTTTGAAAATTGTTTATTGCCAAAATTTTTTAAACACTACTGACATTCAAGTCCCTTTGTTTAAAATTGCAGCACCTTATGAAATATGCCCTGAGGATTATCTGATGTCGATGGTATGGAAAAGGACTCCAGCAGGCGACTTGGCATTCAATCAATGTCCCCTGAATGCCACAGGTACAGTAGGATGATCCACCCCAACCCTAATGATAATCCCCGTCCAAGAACAGCGTGCGGTGTTGGTTTATGAAGTCATGTTTTTGTCTTATATCCATAAATAAGTCTGTCCGATAAGCAAATAATGAAACAATTTTGGTGAAGTGCTTCATAAATGAAACCAATGAAAAGATGTAGAAAATATTGCTAGTGTAATTGTTTCTCAGTGTGACTGATATGCATTATAAGAAATAATCAAAATATCAATTTCATGTGCATGTTTTTTAAAGGAAAAAAGTACAAACTTAATTTTTAGCCTGATTCCCAACTATGTGTGATGCCTTCAAGCATCCCTATTATAAAGCTTCTCTCTGTTCTTTGTGACTCGCAGGCACCACTAGCAGACGCTGCTCTCTCAGTCTTCATGGAGTGGCCTTCTGGGAACAGCCGAGCTTTGCAAGATGCATATCAAATGAGTACAGACACTTGCAGCATTCAGTAGGTGCAAAGCCAGCTTTAGTACTTGCTCTGTTTATTTTTTGCTAATGATCATGGTGTGAGAATTTAACCTTCTGCTGTACAATCAAATCAGTAACATCTCTAAGAAAGAAATGCCCGAAGGAGAAAGCCATGTGATAGAAAGCTAATTTTTATAAGTCGGTGCTAAATTGCTTTGTTCCTAGGACGTAGGTTTTTATGGATCCTGCTATTTAAGTGAAAGAATCCCTTGTCTAATGGGGGAAAGGCCTGAGCAAAATCTGTTATTCAGTTTTACCTATAAAAATTAAACATATGCATTGTGATTGGCTTAAGTCTGCGTTAAATACTTATTTTTAAATATCATACATTTTAAAATTAAATTATTTAAATTTTCAGTGGTTGGACAATGGTAAAGCTGTGTCACTTAGCTATCAAATTGTTCACTGCAGTTTGAGATTAAGACATTAAAATAAATGACAGTGTTATTGCACCAGAGAAACTTAATTACTCCCAAAAGATTACATGGGCCAAATTTACCAAAAATAGCTCTTCTTTTCCCAGATATCATTGACTTATTCACAGAATATGATGCATGAATATTTTGAGCACAGTTACATTTTGCCTGGTATTTTACAAGTACAAGTCATTGTCATTACTGCAGACTGTTGTCATTTCATACTAACAGGCAAGAGGGTCTCCATACATGAATAAACACTGTGGGGTGTAGAACAAAATATGAACATGAGCCAACTGGGAAGTTGAATCTTGGCAGGAGTGATGTTTACTTAAATGCCTTTATGTTTTGTTGTGCTTATGTTTTCTTTTACGGTTCTTACTGTCACTCAAAAATATACATAACTTTTTTAAGAATCCTAAAGAGGACTCTTGTGGATGAAGAAATAGCTTATACAGTAACAACCCCTATCAACTAATAGAATTAGTATTTGTTTCATTATCAGAAAACCAAAGAAATGCATATTTTAAAATGTGAAAGTCAAATTCTGCACAGCATGTTTACTTACGAAACTTGGAGTTAAATTTATCATTATTTAACTCTCTAGAGCATTATTTCTGTCATTAGATACACTTATGTATATGTATATACAGTTGACCCTTAAATAATGTGGCAGTTAGGGGCGCCAACCCCCAGGGCAGTCGAAAATCTGTATGTAACTTTTGACTCCCTTCAAATTTGCTAATAGCCTGTTCTTGACCAGTAAGGAAGGCTCACTGATAACAAAAACAGTTTATTAGCACATATTTCATATGTTACATATATTTTGTACCATATTTTTACAATAAAGTAAGCTAGAGAAAAGAAAATGTTATTAAGAAAATCATAAAGAAGATAATTTATATTTGCTTGAATAGTGGAAGTAGATTATCATAAAAGTCTTCATCCTCATTATCTTTAGGCTGAGAAGGAGAAAGAGGAGGGGTTGGTCTTGTAGGCTCAGGAGTGGCACAAGCAGTACAAAATCTGCACATAAGTGAACTGCACAGTTCAAACCTGTGTTGTTTAAGGGCCATTGCTACAGATATGTGTATAGCAGTAATTGATGATTACTTGGCTAATTTTTATATATATTTATAATATAGAAAAATACATAACTATTTTTATATATTTATCATACACAGTTTTATATTTATATATCATATAATATGCATTATATTGATGTAAATGTAAAAATAGAAATATAAATAGTTTTATATTTATTATATGCAGATATATAAATATACAGATATGTTTTTTATAGTCATTTTTGTTTATATTTAGAGACAAAATATATATGTGGGAGAATATAATATATAGCTTAGCTTCATAATATAAAATTTAAGAATATGAAATATAAAGCTTCTTTTATTAATAACTGTCAATAACTCAGACCATTATATTTCAAAATTAGGTATAAGTAAAAACATATAGATTAAATTTTAATGGATTTTTTTTTCTAATTTTAGTCACTAGACTTTGTTTACTTTAATTATATCCATATCCAGTTCTTGTTTAGTCATGGTGATGAATGGGAATAATTGCATGGATTAAGTAAATAATAGAGCAATCTTTACAAATTTGCTAAGAATGAATAGTATCACTTTTGTTGCAGAAAATTTTCACTTTCCAAATGTACTGTTTTGTACTGCAATATTTAAATGAGGTTTCATTCTTGAGTGCAGGGCATCTGATGATGGATGAGATAGATACACTCAGTGAAATAGAAGAAATGAACTCTCAAAGTGTGAATCCTGTTGAAATTATTCAGTCAATAATTGACAGCAGATATGAATATGCCCTTGTTGACTTGGTTGCACTTATCAGGTGCATGATCTTGTATAGTGAAAAGCTGCCTCTGTTTATTCGGCTTCTACATAGTGCCAGGCACTTGGCTGGAAACTTTCATAAATGAATCCCAGTCCTCACAAGAATCTGCAAGATGGGTGTCCATGCTGCAGTTTATATTAAAAAAAAAACTGAATATCTGTAGGGGAGCAGTCCACTTCAGTGAGGTAAAGAGTGAAAAGTATGCTCTAGGCACAATTGTTCCAAAACCTAATCTCTTTTCTTTAGGCCATTTAATCTTTTCGACTTTTGATATGAAATCATCTGTCCTACACTCTATTGCTGGGAGCAGTATTTTCTGCTTACGTGTTCTTAGGAAAAGTCACATGATCACACTCAAGTCTTATCTTGCTATTTACAAAATGGAGTTGGTTCCATCATCTTAGCACCTGTGGAAGTTTTGGAATGGAACAAATGAGATATATGAAATAATCATACCATTGTGAAAGAGTTGTATAACAATGGGCATTAATATTTCTGGGTACAGAAAATTGATTTTGAGTTTAAAGAATTGTTTCAATAAGAATACAATTTTATAACTCAACATATTGTTAATTTGAGCTGTACCTATAGAAAAGTATAGATAAATTAGATATAGACAGATGGTTGGATAGTAAGTAGATAGATAGGTAGTTGATAGTTACATAGATAGATAGAGACAAGATAGATGTTGCATATATTTTGGCATATGAATTATGCTCAAATACATGTATGAAATATACACACACATTTATACATGCATACATACACAAATCTAGGGCTTGTGTATGTATGCATACAAAAGAAAAGAACATGATCTTTTTACATGTTCAGTAAAGTATAGGATGAATGAATTTATGCTTTAAATAATGCTTATGTCACACATCAGCCTCATCATCCATACTCTGCATACTCAATTGGAAACAGAAATGAGATCAACATTTCTGCATAGTCTTACTCATTCTGAGGTTTTGCTAAGTCATGCTTTGTCTTAGTAGCAAAACTAGATAGTATTTGTGATATAGAACATTTGAGACTTCCTCAAATTCTCAAGTTAGTTTGGAGACTATGCTTTTTTCTCTTTTAGTAGTTTATCATTTCAACATTTAATCCTTAAGAGATTTCATTTTCTTACCCCTCTATATTCAAAAAGTTCATTCAATAATAATTAATTATAATCTACTGTAGAAAAATATTTAAAATACGTAGATCTGTGTTTTCCAACCATTTGAAACATAGATTATAATATATGTGTATACCTACTTTATAAATATATAGCAATCACCTAAATTTGAAATGAAATTTTATCATTAATAAATATTAGTTGTGTATGTTCTGTGAACTCTCAATTATAAACCAGTTGAGGTAAACAAAAGGGCCATTAATAAGTTTAAGATATAAAATCACTAATCTGTCATGTTGAACATTTGGTTTGAGTTATTTGAGGTCAAGAACCTTTATTTCTTTTTTTGCAAATCTCCATTGCTATAGTTCCTAACACAATACTAAGCATATACTATTAATAAATATTTCATAGATTTTTGAGTGAAGTATGACTTTGCTACTTTTCTTATCAGTAGAAGGATACTGGTAGCTGGAGAGTTCTGAGAAGGTGATACACCAGACTTAATGTTTATGCATATTAACCACATGAAAGTAGTGAGTATTAGCCTTCATGTGCAATTTTTCTAGCCCCCAAATATCTAGAAATGTGTAGTGATTGGTGAAATCACTTTATGAAATTATTCAGCCATTGCATAATGATGTCAATATGTTAATACTTACGAAGTTTATTTGGAAGCCTTATAAGATACAAAGTTAAACACTATCATACCAATGTTTTTGTTTTTTAAAAGACAAGACACAAATACACATACCCAATTAAATAAATTTGAGAATATAAGAACAAAGTGCCAAATGTAGTGAGATTCTTGGAAATTTTAAATTTTTAATATGTTAATGTTTCATTTCATACAGTGGAGTATGTTTTGAATTGTATACCAGACAAAGCAAACATAATTACAGAACTCTTGAAAAATAGACACAGGAGTCAAATAAGTTAACAATATCATTTCTTATTACTTATAAAGCTATTTGGAGAACATGGCTAAATATTGTGGTCCAGTGGGCCAGTCTACACTTGAACAAATAGACTTATTTTGTCTTTGGTGTATGCGAACAATCACAGGCAACATTCTCTTTCTCTCTCTCTTTTTTCCTCTTCCTCCTCTTCCTCTCTTTTACATACATACAAACAGACACCTGGGGAGACAAGCTGTGTGTAACTGGCAGAATGTATGCCCCTGTAGGTAGACAAATCTAAAGCAAAGGGGGGTGGTCCAAGCATACTGATGCTTTCTCCTAAATGTATTGGACAGGTATATCACTCCTCCTTCCCTGGAGATGAGTGAGTGATGAAGATGGAGAAAGGCTAAAGATACTACTCTAATGGAAGCTCTTCCATAGGGAAATATGAAGAGTTAGGTGTAAATGTCCCGTGTTAAGTTATTGTTCCTTAAAACTCTGTTTCTATGATTCAAATCTTCATTAAACAAACAAATACAAATGTTGGAGTGATTATTTAGTCATCTTTACCTAACATATTTTACAGATATTAAAGAGCTTGAATCCTGTTTAAGGACTTTGTTCCTCCTATTTTCCTCTACTCTTATGGGTAGTTTATTAGAACAGATAGCTGGAGCTACAGAGAGACAGAGAGACCAAGAGAGATAAAGAAACTGAGACAAAGAGAGATAAAGAGACAGAAAGGAGAATATTTGCTTTCCTTTTTTTTCTCCCTAGTTTCTCTCAAGTTAATGCAACAAAACTCCTCACATATCACACTTTTTTGGTCACCATCTCATTGCACAAATGCTCAGCACATTGCCTAAGAGACGATAACACATTTTATTACTGCAGCTTATTTGGGGGAAGAAAACAAAACAATACCATCATAGGTCTTCTTTACAACAAATATGTATTGAGCTAAAAAGTATGCTAGTCTTACTGTTTCTTTAATGAGCAATTAAGAAACCAATAAATGAATGCCAAGGTTCAGCTGGTCATAGGAACTAGCAGATGGTTTTAATTTTCAAATATTTACCAATTAGGTGAGGGTGAGTAAGCCTGCGAGACAGGAGTTACCTGTTCTGCAAGTTCTATGTAATAAAATAAGGCTGGAACATGGCAAGTAATGGAAAGCCAGGAGCACCTAAATCAGTAGTTCTTAATCCTGACAACATTATAATCACATGGAAGTTCTTAACCCTGAATCAATAAGGAAGTCACTCCAGATAAATTGAACAGGATTGTTACCAGACCGTAGTACACATTCGGTAACTGTGAGTTATTATTATTACTAATTATTACATTGATTTTGCATCCATATACATGTATTTCTAACTACATAGTCCTCTCATGAAATCATGTGGACAACTTTGTTCTTAGTACTCAAGACATAGCATTTGACTGCCTTTTCATTCTTGTCGCCACACTGCAAAATGTTGTGAGTACTCATTTAGGAATTCAAATAATCACTGCAGAACCCAACAATACCAAGGAAAATTAAAGGACATTGCTTTCTCTAAAATGGGCAGAACCCTCTTTATTTTATTCAGGACCACCTGTTAGAATTTTGAGATCTGAGTTCAGCTCCACAGTTATGGAGTTTTTAACATGTGGTCCTGAATAAAATTATGTGTTCACTGTGTTTTCAGCAAATAATAATAGCTCACATTTATTGACGCTGATGGGAAACAAACAAACTTGGAAGGGAGGTGTTATTTAAATCTTTCTTTTCTAAGCGATTCATATGTCAGAGTTGACAACATATTTCACAGATTCCTAATGAGTTTTCCATTATGCCTAGAAGAAAGCTTTCAATTGTAGTAACTTTATGTATTGTATTATAAGTCTAGAACAGGGCTGGTGAACTGTTTCTATAAGAAGAAGATAGTCAATATTTTAGGCTTTACATGCCATATGGCTTCTGTTGCAACTATTCAACTCTGCTTTGTAGTACAAGAGCACAGCTACAGACAATAAATAAACAAATGGGCATGGCTGTGTTTCAGCAAAACTTTATACAAAAACAGGCAATGGGTTGGATTTGGCCTGCAGGCTATAGTTTACAGACTCCTAGTCTAGAATACACTTTGTTTCTGTTTTTAACATCAGAACACTTTTGGGGCTCTCCAAAGAATGGACAATGTCTATTTTGTTATTTATTTATTTATTTATTTATTTATTTTAGACAGAGTCTCGCTGTGTTGCCCAGGCTGGAGTGCAATGGTGTGATCTCGACTCACTGCAGCCTCTGCCTCCTGGGTTCAAGCGATTCTCCTGCCTCAGCCTCCTGAGTAGCTGGGATTACAGGCACCCGCCACCATGTCCAGCTAATTTTTGTATTTTAAGTAGAAATGGGGTTTCATCATGTTAGCCAGGCTGGTCTGGAACTCCTGACCTCGTGATCAGCCCGCCTCAGCCTCCCAAAGTACATTTATAACTGTAACATCTGCATAATCTGTGAGTCTACTTTGCTTTAGTTTTTGTCTGTCATATCTCCTGGCCACTTTTCATATCCAGTAATATTTTATTGAATGTCAGACATTGCATAAAATAAACATATGGTCCTCAAATCATACTGGCTAATGTATCCCAGAAAATATCCTTCCTGTCCTTAGCTATTCAAATACAGTGAGGAGTTGATACTTTAATTCAATCAGAAATTGATCTGGGTCAGGGCTATTTTGCACTTTTAATAAGACTCCATCTACTTAGGCTACCTTTCTCCATGATGTTTCTAGGGCCTACATGTGCCCATCCCGTCAGCTCTGAGAGACCGAGGGAGATTCAGCTCAGCCTTCAGAAGTTGCTACTTCCATGTTCTAGCTTTCTGCCCAAGCAACTTCAAATCTGTCAACTGTCTTGAGGGTGAGGCCAACTGGGTGCTTAACACTGGACTCTTCCCTCAGTTCCCAAAGCTCTTAAAGGAAAGGGAAAATTGCAGTTCTGCATTTAATAATTTTTCATCCTATCTCCTCAGCTTTTTACACAGGTCAAAAGCTCAGCGAATGTCTCATGAGAAAAAAAAAAAAAATCTGAGCAGGATTTTTAGGGCCCCTGAAATTTTCACTGTATTTTTCCATCTCTGGCCAACCAAATTACATTAATTTCTCTTTCTACCCCAGAGGTAATCTGCCTGACCCATTCTCGACCCTCAGTTCTTACCCAGAATTAACAAACTTTCACAGGAGAAAAAAAAATGAATGAAATATTTGGCTCACCTCAGAAAAGATCTCTACTTTCTAGCAGTTTAGTTCATCTCATTCTCATTACTTACATAGCTTTCTGATGTCCTTGAAAGTGTCATTTTTGTAATTTATGTGAGCTTTTCTAGTTGATGACAAAAATCACTGGTCTTACATAAGTGAGACATTATCCCAAACCGGTAGATTTAAATTGTATTATAAAAAAGAAAAATAATCTTTAGTCACACATGATTGTGTTCCCTTTGAAATTTTAAGGAAGCCTATGAGATATATATATATATCTCCTATACATATACATACATATGCAAACATGTACATATACAAACTCTCCTTGGCTTTTGTTGATATAATCAGTAATAAGTTATAAGGTTAAGAATAGAAAAAATAGTATATCTATTAGAGATATTTCATGTATATATGTATATATGAAACATCTCTAATAGAATATTAGATATTTCTAATATACATATTAGAAATATGTATATGAATATATACATATATATTTCATATATACATATATACATATGAAATATGTATGTACATATGAAATAGGTATATACATATATACATATTATATACATATATATGCATATTTCATATATGTATATATATGAAGTATCTCTAATAGATATGCTATTTTTTAGTATATCTAGATATACTATTTTTTCTATTTTTAACCTTATAACTTATTACTGATTATATCAACAAAAGCCAAGGAGAGTGTTAAGCTTCTCCTAAAGTATGCTTTTAGTTTGACTTGGAGGATAAATGTTAGAGTCAGTTTTAGGCATTGAAACTTTTTGAAGTGTCTATGGCCATACAACACTGAGTGGGCCCGATCTTGTCTAAAACTTTTTGAAGTGAAACTTATTTATAGGTTGGAATATAATTGTATAGTATATTTTATATATATATATATATATAGTATATATAATTGTATAGTATAATGGTAATCAAATATAATTATATAGAGAAGTATATTCAGACTAATACCAATGGGAAAAAAAAATACAAAAGAAACTATACTGTGTTATTCAATCATTTATCCATTCATCTATCCATTAATTCATTATACAAATAATCATTGACCTTTAACTATGTGCCAAGTAGAGCTCAAGGACCTAGGGAAGCAACTTGAATGTAATACACAATAAATTCAATATAAATATAAATAGACAGGAGATGAGATTAAAAATAACTTCAAATTTTTATATGTTAAAGGAAATTAGCAGGGTGCCAACATACAGAATAATGTTTGGAAATGACTTCAGATAAAAAACAAACAAATAAACAAACAATGAGGTCTATTTCTTCTTAGAAATAACATTTAATACTGTGACCTGAAAGATGAGATGAATGCATGAGATGAACATGTAAAGGGTGGAGAGAATGACTATGTCAGGAAATGACAGCACATTCCATGTAGTGAAAATGACACACGGAAATACCTGGAGGTCTTTAAGAAAGCAAAAGGATCTACTGGCCAGAGGTAGTAAGCAGGAAGAGAGTATCCTAAGATGAGACTGGAGAGCTGTGCCTTAAGGCCTTTGCTAGGAGTTTGGATTTAATAATAAGTGCAATGGCAATGCATTGAGAAGAGGGATGGTTTGATGAAATCTAATTAAAGAGGGTCATATGAGGTTTCTATGGAGGATAGACCATAGGGTGGCAGGACTGGAAGCTTTGAAACCTGCTGCAGTAATCCAGACAAGAGATGATGGTGTCATTTATTAAGGTTAGTAATCACATTTGGCTGGTTATAATGTCATTTTTCTGAGGCAGGGAAGGCAGGACCACGAGAAATAATTTGGGACAGATCAGGTTGGGGGTTGTCAAAGGTTGTTTCTATTAAATCTGGAGAATGTAATTGGATATGGGAGTCGGAAACTCAGATTCTAATTTCTGGACAGGAAATAATTTTGGAAGTCATCAACACAAAGAACAGGAGATTAGGAAGTAAAAAAGGTTGTGTATTCATCCCTTTCTAAATTTTGATAATGAATGAGAGCAGAAAAATAGGGTAGTAGTTAGGAGGATATGTAAGGCCAAAAAAGGGTTTTGTATTGTTTTGTTTTGTTTTAAATGAGAAATATTATAACATTTTTATATGTTAAAAGAAATTATCCAGTAAAAATTTAGAAGAGAAACATGAAAAATTCAAGAAAACCCAACAAGGCAAAAAGAAATGTTAGCTATAGCAAATGTCAAAAAATTGATTTTGGTAGGAGAAAAGATACTTTCTCCATTATAACCAGAGGAAAGCAGATGGGAAAGATGAATACAGTGAAAAGAGCTTAGTGGGTTTTGTGTGGGAGAGATTATGGGGTTTTCATCTGATGGATTCTTTTTTCTCCATTTAGTATGAGGCAGGATCATTAGCTAAGAGTGAGGATTTAGGAGGAAATATGTGTCTTTTCAAGAGAGATGAAAAGATATAAAACAGTAATTTCCAGAAGGTTGAAAATAAGCCCATTAGAGAAATATAATAGGATTAGCAGGCTGCATTGCATACAACCTGAACTCTGAAATACAGAATTTAGAGTATAGCTGTCAGTTTGGTTATGATTTTTCTGAAACAAAGTTGAGCTACTTGTATGCAGGTGCAGGGAAGGCATTTGTTAAAGCCTTGCTATTCAGAATGTTTTCTGAGGACCAGAGGTATCAGCAGCACCTGAGAGCTTGTTAGAAATGTAGCATCTCAGACTCTGCCCCAGACCTACTTTATCAGAATCAGCAACTTTGAAAAGTGCTCTTTGTAATTCACTGCACATTAAAGTTTGAGAAGCACTGTGGTAGGTTTTATCCAGCGTTGATATTTTGATGAATGAATCCATTGGCACTAGAGAGAGGCAAAGAAGTAAAATGACAATTAGTTAGCATCATACCATCACAAAACATATCATATTAGATGATACCTGATTTTCCTTTTCTGGGCATATGGGAGGATTGTACTTCCTCACCCCCTTGATATTAGGTACCTGTGTGGCTAGTTCTGGTCAATTGGTTGTGCATGGAGGTGACCATAGCCATGTCAGGCCTGTGAGTGTCATTCATTGCCATTGCAAGGTCTATTATCCTCCATCATCTCAAGCCCTTGAAGGACTATAATAAACAGAGCCTCCCTGGTGATGTGGGTTGCATATGCAGTGTGATAAATATTTGTTTGTTGCTTTCAGGTACTGAGATTTTGAAGTAGTTAGCACAGCATAATCTATGCTGTTCTGACTGATATACAATACCTAGAACCGGAAGAGTCAAGTAATGGAAATAGAATTGAGAAACCCATAGAGAAACATCATGTTACTTAGTGCTCTGCTTCAGATTGGGGAAGGTTCCTAAAAGCTTGGGTGCCAGTCTGTGGCCACTATACTGTTTTAAGCTCATAGAGCATGCTCTAGTTCCATCTGCTGGCTCAAAATATTTATGAGAACATCTAGATTTGTTTGATGTTTTGACAACAAGTCTCACCTGCATATGTCCTTTGCTCAGGATTGCAGTTTTGTCAAATTCTAGCCAAAAACTCTGAAATTAAAGCTATCCATTGTTTATATTGGGTAGGCAAATTTACTATGCTCTCATTCTTATTTTGGAAACTTCAGGTTTTACAGGAAAATATGAACAGTAAATACCAGACTCAGTTTTCTCCATGGCTCAATTTATTCCCATAACAATAATTTACAGTTCTCAAATCCATGCCGTCCAATCTCTTACTTCAGAGATTCCTCAGACAAGAAACTGGGATATCCAAAGCACTTTTGGCCAAATGCTGTTCAACCCACAATTCTGAGTTCTGTGTGATACATACATGATTTATGCAGTGAAATTCTGGACCAACTCTGCCCTATCATATTGTCTCCAGACAATGATTTTATTTTCAGACTTGATCTTTTCACTTTAGGGCAACCCTGAGATGAACACAAACTCTTCATATCAAACATAGGGAAACTTAAGAAATATTCATTTACCAGAACTAAGGGTATATCTTCTTTTTCATACAGAATAATCTCTATATTTCGTGGAGACTTCAGGTAGATTTGTAAATAATCAAATACCATTGTCCAATGAGCGACTTTAGTCTTAGGAAATGACAGATTATGAACAAAATTAAAAGATGTATAGTTAGATTGTTGCTTTATGATAATGTATAATTATCTTTTAATTGGAGCCACTTAGAACTATGAAAGCCTTTAATACACCTTACAGATGGACTGTAGGAGTTGATGCTGAAAATAATATATAAATATATGATGTTTGAAATGTGTCATTTGCACAGAGCAACTATGATAAACCTTTTTTTAAGATTCACACAATAGCGGCAACTGTGGCTGGCAGTGGGAGGCTTGAAAAGAAAAGAATAAGGTTATTTCAGAAACACACCTACTCTTTAAACCGTGACCCTCTCCACATCTTTCTATATAAAGAACAAGGAGGCTTAGTCTAGAACTCTGAAGAGCAACTATTTTTAGACTCATTTTCCCCCCTTCACTGTTGATCTCCTCAATAGTAGTAAATATGAATGACACAGAAACTTTTAAGGCTTGTTCTTTGGAGCAATAATGCTCACAGTGTTGCAATGTGAGCAAGCATAATTGCTGATAATTATAATTTTAAAAGGAAATATGAAAATTTAAAAAAAAACCTTTCTGAATTATTTCCATGATTAAATTACAGTAATCAAAACACGCTACCCAAAGGAAATGGAGTCTTTAAGATATCCTTAGGTTTTTATTCAACCTCTACTTGAGTAAATCTACCTACAAAATCTTCTATAGGCATTGGTAAATGGCTTTAGAAATGCTTACACATTATATTCCAAAATAACAACTACTACTCAAATAATTTTCAATACCTCAAGAGTCCAGTGAGTTGCTTCATGTCTTTTGTTTCTTCATATGAAAAATATTGAATTTCTCCTTAACACAAACGTGGTTGATAATGATTTTTAAATATTCTGGACATATTAAACACATGAACACACTTAAATATTGTCAAAGTAAGCATTTTGACAATTTCTAATGAAAGCACCATATAAAACCTGAGTGAAGCATATAGTATTAGCTAAGCACATGGACTACGGATCAGACCGCCTGGGCTCAAATCTCCATAGTCATTACTTAGGAGCTATGCAATCCTGGAGAATGCAGTTAACCTTACTAAGTCTCCATTCCTTCATCTGTAAATGTGAATCATTATGGCACCTCCAAGGATTGTTTTAAAGCTCAAGTGAGGTACCCCTTTAAAACATGTATTCTCATGCTTGCTATATAGTCAGAATGATATATTATTGTTGTTATTATTTTCTAAAGGTACCAAGTATATAACTGTAGATTTCTAAAATTTCTGAATTCATTTGCCTACTTATATTAATTGGATATAGTTTACAAGACAATTCTGTAAGGAAATGTAAAAGTTCTCCAATTATTACGTATTTCTTTGTTTTGAATAATTATGGACTACTGCTTTTACCTTGCCAACATTTGTGGATTATAGTTGCTGAAAGTAAAATAAAATCCTCCTGTAGTTTTAGTTCAATTCAGCAAACCCTTTGAACAGGTACTTTTGTGTGCCACATAGTATTTTAGAGATTATAGGGGAAACAAAGATGAAGAAGAAACTACAGGCTCTTTAGGAGTTTATATTCTAGTGGAATGGATAAGATAACAGGACAAACACTATAGTGATATAAGATACGCAAGATTACTTCTGTGAGCCTGAAAATAGAGATCATATCATGATTGCCGTTATCCGAAAAGAATTCATGAAGTAGAAAAGAGAGAGAACAATTTAAGGAGCGGATTTTGGGAGAGCATTTAAAGTAATAAAATAGCATGAGTCAGGGAGCAAAGACAGAATCCATGATTATTGCAGGGAGAAATGGTGAGAAGTTTAAACAGATTGTTACTAGGGTACCTGTAGTAGTCATAATAAAGCAGTGGGGTGAACCAAGCTGACCATTATAGATCATAATGACTTCTGCATAAACTATAGGAAGTATATATTTTCAAATATTGACTTATAGCTTCTCTCAAAAGAAAGACCTAGGAATCCTGTGGTATTGGAAATTAACGCAGGAGGATATCAAAGCCAGAACTGTAGGAAAAAGCTATTGGAATGTTAGATCATACATAAGCCCTGGGTGCTAGGAGCTGAGGTCCTAAAGCCTTCGTGAGGATGCTAGCAACACTTCTCACACAAGCAGTGATGCCCTTCCAAGCCTCTATCAATGACCCAGCACTGTATTGCTGCTCCAGCCTCATGAAGTAGAAAAACCTTATGCATTCTCAGGCCTGGAATATGTCTAAGAAATTTGTAATTCATACAGTGTTTCTTGGAGAAGAAGAAATAAATTGCCTTTCAGAAATGGAAACTCCTAGTCTGAACCAAGAACAGATGGAATTAACATGAAAATTTGCATAAATTGATTCAGGACCAATGAACTGCCTGAAGGTTCCACTCCCAGAGAAATGCACTCAAAAGCATCTCTAACAACTGTTTCACAAACCAGGCACTTGGGGCTCCCAAAAGATAAATATATCCCACTGAATATAAGTTTACAATAATTATAAATATCACGAAGCAAAACATTATGAGGAAGACTCAGCAAATGCAGGAATCAAGAGACTTAGCAAAACAAGAAATTTAAAAGAATAGAAAATATTTTAAAAACTATAATATATTGTTTAAAATCATTAAGATGTGAAAGAACAGAAATCACAGTTAAATAATTAAAGAATATGAAAAACTTTAAACAGAACTTCTATAAGTAAAATACTGTCATTGAAATTAATGAATAGAGTAAATAACCAATTAGATTCAGTTGAAGAAAGAATTAACCTTCTGGAAGTTAAGTACTGAAGACCTATACTGGGATCTATCTCGTGTCTATAGGAAAAGGATGGAGCAGAGAAACACTGCATAAGCTAATATTAGAGAAACTGGATCTTGAATTTAGGAGAAGAAGAAACAGTCATTGAATGTCCACCTTTAACCTCTATTTTCATATTAACCCATCATAATAACAATGTGATTATTTTCTCCTTTTTACATATAAATCATCCTAGGAGAGATTTAAATAATTTTTCCAGTGGTTCTTTGTAATACGTAGTAGAACCACAATTTAAATCTAGGTTTTATGATTACAACTGCTGCACAAACATGACATACTAGCAGGATTTCCAGAAAGCATACTTTGTAGGTAACTGGAAATTTTAATTTACAACTTAAAAAGTTGTTGGGCTCAAACCAAATTTTGTACCTCTGATATTGATTTTGAAGAGAACTGGGGAGAAGACAGTAGTTGAAAGGAAGTAGCAATAAGAGAAGTTGGTATTTAAATAAGATATATGATATCAGGCCATTTTTTTTTTTTTTGAGAGAGAAATATTGAAGAAGGGATTGGATGGGATTCAAAATCTTAGGAATAGCCCTATAATTAAACCATAGAGACAACAACAAAGGAGGAGAAGTAGAATGCAAATAAAGGACGGTTTGAAAGAGAGAGGAGGTAAGATGAGCAAACCCATTGATTGTCAACTTCATAATCTAGAAAGAAAAAATGGAAAACAATCTAGCAGATAAACTTGGACATGTCATTCTAGGAAATAGGTTAGACATAAAGAAAAAAAAAAAAAGAGAGAGCTCTTCACAGTATGTACGTGTTGTGGATAGAAGATCAAGAACTAGGAAATTGTCTTTCAACTAAATACATTCTGGACAGAAACGTATCTTATTCAAACATTCTTTATACCCTGTATAAAGGCAATGAATAGTCTCACCACTGTGTGAAAATATTACAAGGTGTTTGTCCCGAGTGCTTTTCACCGACAATGCCAGGAAGGATGCTAATCAGTGTCAATTGTTAGAGCTGGTGTTGTCATCTGGGCACCTGTTTGCTAAGAGCTGGACTGACAACAACTCATTCTACATAAGCCTTCTAAGCAGCTGTCAGATGGCAATGACGTTAATTTACTACTGACTTGGGCCAGATTTGATGCTGACCCAGACGTGACAAATTGGCTTTCATATTAGTTGAAACATCCAGTGCCTTCTGTAACTATTTTTAATGCAAAAAGAAAGCATGTCTAAATGTTTTATTCCTCAAGATTCAATTCTATGTTGTGATGTTTTTGTTTGAGGAGAAGCATACATTAGATCTGTACAGGTTAAATCCCTCACAGGCACAGGTATGGGTTGCCAAAATAATAGAGAAAGGGCCGATTTGAGGCAGTCAGACATTAATTATTTACCGTGGCAACCATTGCTACATTCTATTCCTAATGGAGAACAATTTAATCTTCTGCAGCTTTGAGTATCACAGCTGTGATTTGCATTGCCAGTGCAAAACTGAGGACTGAATTTTATGACTTTTTTTTAGGTTAGACTCTATTAGCTTCATTTCTCTTCAAAACCTTCCTCATACTTCATGTATATCCTGAGACATGCCTGTACCTAATGTCATTGAGGAAGAGCAAAAGGACAAGTGTAGCTAGAGCACCAAACCTTTTTCAGCTCAGAAGCAGCACTACGTCTTTAAGTTACGTAGTGTGTTTGTCTCATGCTATTTGTTACCAGTGTTTCCTATGGACTATGTCCATGAGTGAGTTACGTCTTTCAAGTGTGCCTAACTTAATCCTATGACCTAACAATGTAAGCATAGATGGAAGTTGATTCATTAACCCATTCATTCCTTTAACTCATTCATTCAGTATATTGAATAAACGTCTAGATAATGGAAATAAAATAATAAACAAAACCTCCTCCTTCAGAAAGCTTACATTAATATCTTAATGGCACAGGCAGAAAAATGAATAAACCAAGACATAGATGGCACAATGACAGGTAAGGTTGAGCACGATGAAGTCTGACAAGATGATTGAGAATGACAAGGATTCCATTTTAGTTAGGAAGTCAGGTAAGACCTTTCTGAGAAGGTGACAAAAAGCATATGTATGCTTGTGGAAAGACTATTCAAGGTCCCCACCACCCACACCTGCCCTGCCCCCACTCCCGCAAAAAAGAAAAAAAAAGAAAAAAAAAAAAAAAAAGACAAGGTCCCTGAGATATGCATGTACCTAATGTTATCGAGGAAGAGCAAAAAGACAAGTGCCACTAAAGCACAGCAAATGGCGGGGAAGGGGGAAGAAGTCCACAGGAACTAGAGCATGTAGGGCACACAGACCGTGGGAGAGCAATATGCTTTCCTGTATGCTCTAGCTTCTGCTAATTATTTTAGGCTTGTGTGGGTTTAATTGTGTTAAGAAAATGACTTTTAAAACATTTTTAATATATAGATCCATTTTTCAAATCTTGGAGGAGTCATGGTAAACTGAGTCTCCAATGAACTCACTTACATGAATAATAAGCTGCAAAGTTGAAACACAAACCTAGGCACCCCTGGCTCTAAAGCCCATTCCACTGTATTGTACCACAAAGGTGTACTTAGGACATAACAACTGAATTCACTGCAACAAAATTTTGCTATGCTGTTTGCTAAGACTGTGAATAAGGCAGGGAGCCTACCCTCAAGTGTCAGAAAGACTATTGGGACAGAAAAATATTTAAGCAAATAATTACCATTCTCTGTGATAAAAGTCATGTCTGTATAAGAGATAACAAGAGAAGGCTTTGATTAACTCTGTTTAGTTATTTAGAAGAACAAGAACTAAATATGAGTGGTTTTTAAACAAGAGACCATGGAAGAAAAGAGGGTAGGATATCTATTGCAAAAATGTGAAGTCATGAAGCACATGACCTGAACAGAAAATTACAAATAATTACCAGTAGTTTAGAAGCAGGACTGGAGTTCAGCCTGGTGGTACAGCCTGGTACAAAGTAGAAACCAGCTGGCTTCTACTTTGAGGGTTCATGTCCTTCTTATTGCCCAGTGCTGTGTCTCTTTCATGAATAAATACGTGAATACCACTCCATTACCAAGCAATTAGCATTGACACTATAGAGATAGGCAAGAGCTGGATTACTGATGCTGTGTCAATCATTTGGGTTTTAGTCCACGGTTGATGGCAGCTACCAAAGAGAGATGAAAGGAAATGAAAGAAGAAAATAGGGAAAAGTAAAGTACCTAAATATGTTATGACTTTTAGCTTAACACAATGGAAATAAAGTATGTCTCTGAAAATTTTATTTTACCAAAATTGTTTTAGACATCTTTACAGAAAAAGAAAAGGAAAATACCTGAGATTTCAACACTTTTTGAAATATAATACTTAGAAAATGTATACTTTTTTGATTAGTTCAGATTCATTGCCCTACTTTAAAAGATTTGTTGGCACAGTTCTTGATGGGAAATTGATAGTTACAATTAATGTACTTTAATGTTTCTCTGGCCTGTTCGTTATTATTTCATGATTTTTTTAGTTAATTTTATAACAAATTTAGCAAAGAAAAGGTACAGATTAAACTTTCAGTAAACAAGTAAAAGTATAATGGATTCTTGCTCTTTCTTTACCCTCTCTTACCTTACTATTCTTTCGCATTTTAAGATATTTTTCCTCCCTTGAATTGTACAACAAACAAATGTAAGAATTGGCAGCACATTTCTCTGGCCATCAAACTAGTTTAAGCTTTGCATTTTAATAGTTCATTCTGTTGCTGAAGACCCAGCAGAGAGTTTTTAATTGTTTTTGCTGTTTTTTTTTTTTATTTTAATAAAGCTAAAGCAATCTGGTTTTCAATCATGTCATAGTAAATCTCCAAAGTTTAAAGATATTTTAAGTAAAATTGTACTGCTAATAACTTTCTTTGCTGCTCTATAAAGATGTGTTCATTTTAAGAGACAGGGCAAAAGTTAATAAGCTCAGCTTGTAAGTAAAAATGGCTATTTTTGAAGTGTTTATAATCTCCCATCTCTGATCACACCTTACTAAACAGTCCCCCATGTTTACCACATGCTAAAGTATTTTTGATTTTTACTCCAATTAAGAACCTAAATTAATACACATTTTCCCAAATGTGTTGAATTGTGTGTTCTAACTAGAAATAGCAAGTTTGTCAAGCCTGACGAAAAGTATACACTCATTAATTCTTGCATGCTGAATGTTTATCCATTTGAGTATGGGATACACACAATTTACAGTTTTCAAATCCTCCCAAGCATTGCAAGGATATTTTAAGTTGACCGAGCAATTTTAAATAAAGTTGTCTGATGAAGTTATTCAGATAAATGGTAATGAAGATTCTGATGTTTGCTCTGTTCTTTTGACCATCACAGATTAAAGAGCACCTTGCTAAGGGACAGCGAATGCTGGCAGGTGATGGAATGTCTCAAGTGACCAAGACATTATTGGATTTAACTCAGAGAAAAAATTTCTATGCAGGCGATCTTCTAATGTCTGTGGAGATCCTGAGAAATGTGACAGACACATTTAAAAGGGCAAGTTACATCCCTGCATCTGATGGTGTCCAGGTAAGGGAGACAAGTTCATGAAGGAAAAGGCTAGTGGAGATGCAATCAGTGTTTGGTCCCATGAAGCCAATGCAGCCATCTTGGAGGCAGGCTGGAGGGAGAGAATGCTCATCCAGGTGGTGCTTAGTGTGAGCTCTGGAAATGACCTCAATTCCCTTAGTCATTCTCTGCCTCAGTGTCCTCGCCCATAAAATGCATATATTACACCTCAAGGAGATAATGAGAACATGCCTGAAGTGCTTTGAGCCCCCAGATAAAAGGCACTGTAGAAAATTCAAGGAGGTATCATGGATCTTTTATTCCCACATTTAATATACCATCTTGCCATAGAAGACTATTAAAAGTGCATTAAGCATAATGAAAATACATTAACTATAACATGCAAAAAAAAATAGTTGAAAGATTGTTTAGGGTTTTGCTATTAGTGGGGGGAAAACATATTTAATTTTATCAAACTATTCCCTAAAAATATAAGGCAAATAGAAAATTGTTCTAGCTAAGAAAATGAGAAATTCAGTAACTTCTCAAGCATATTTTTCTTGTCTTGGAAGACTTTTAGAACAATGTCATTTATTTCCACAACAAAGTTTAAGTATTCGCCCAATGTCAGTATTGCCTTTGCCATTAAAACAAAGCTTATTGAATGGCAAGCAAAGCATCTTTAATGCAACTACAGTTTGCATTTCAGATTAACTCTTTTTATGCTGTAGATTAAAAGGTCCTCCTACAAAGAATGTTGAGTTGATTTCTGCATTTTCAGCATAATGTTCTTACTGTATCTCTGCATAAAGTTCATTAAAATAAAGGTTTGGCAAAACTCCCAGATTAGGTATTGTGTTCCTTCAGCCTACTCTAAATTTGTAAGTTTATTTGTATTTCACTTGGAAAATACGGGATTTTTTTGTTTTGTTTTGTTTTAATTAGCTATTGAGGGAAAGAGGAAAAGAAGGCTTTTGGAATTGTGGAATCATTCACAAATAATACTGATACCCTACTTTGTATAGGGGTACATATATTGCTAAAATCATATGCATATACTGCTGAAAGAAACTGCTATGAGAATTATTGGTGCTGAATTCTATATTATATCCCCATTGTCCATATTTAAAACTGTAATTGTAAAAGTACATTTCCTGGAGTGGATGGAAGATTATTATCATTTGAGCATTTCAAAGATGCTTTTTGTCTTACAAAGATGAAACAGGCTTTTTCCTAAGTTTTAAATGTTAATAAAATAACCAAGTACTTTTCCCTGTAGTTCTGAAATGCTTCTATTAATACGTACATTAAAAATAGCATTTAAAGTCTTTGACACAAAATACAGGTTGTGATTTCAAAAAAATTCTCATAAACTCTGTTCACAGTTGAAACATTAGGCAAAGTACTCCATGAAAGAATCTCTAACTCTCAGAAGTGTAGGACTTCAAAATTTTTATGTGTGGAAGTTCAAGAAATTAAGATGACCAGATTATATTTAGAACATATTTTGACTGAGCTACTTATTTGTGTACATAAATTCAATGAACAATTCTATTAACCTGTTGCTTAGTCATGGACATTAGCTGGTTTGATTAAATAGAGCAATTTGGCTAATTATCTTGTTTCATTTTAGTGTAGTCAGAAATAGGTTTCTCTCTTTCCATCCCACTTTATCAAAGAAAGTATACACAAAATCCTAAGCACGTTGGTGTCCTCGTCATTGCCTCACAAATGTCAGCTGCATTTTTCTATGTCGTTAACTTTACTGGTGTCTTTTGGGGGATCTGGAATGCCCTCCTCATCTTCAATTCCTTCCTCTTCCATATCTGCCTGTCATAATTCTAGCTCAACTCGGATAAGTCTTTCTGATTCCTCCCAACACATGAGGTCCTTTGGTTAAAATGACTCCTGATTTTAATTATCATTATTATTTCTAAAAGGTAACTTATTTTTTGGCCTATGGGGGAAACTTGTTCATGAAAAAATTAATTCAACAGGGTTTCTAAATACCACTAAGAAACTTTGTTCTTGTATTTGTTTTTATATTATCTATCTCTGTTCGATAATAGTAATTCAGGATGTGAGAGATTTATGTAAGTATTTTAACTAATAAATCCATAGAATTATATGTGTACCCTTAAAATTTCAAACTATATAAGTTATTTTTGTTATCATCCCCTAAATGAATTCACAACAAATTATTTTTTAACGTTAGTACAGTTATCTTCTTTCATTACTTTAACATGAAACTTGACAACTTCACAAATCAGAACAATGTATTCACCTTAAGAAATTAATAAAATTGTGAAGTTAATCTTTTCTCAGATTATTCACCTTACTGAGGGACAGCATTACAATCACATGGGCCACTGCAGTTTAAGTTCTTGGAGTTAATGTCCTCTTTTACTAAGAGCAATAATTTGCTGCCGTTGACAATGGAGAAAAGAAGAAGCAACATCTATAACCCCTACATTTTTCTTAAACCAAAAAAGTGTTCAGCTTTTCCTTATTCCGTCATGATTATCCTGTGAAGATAATTAGAACTTATCAAAGTAAAAAAGTATCACTGCTATTTATTTCACAGAAAAATGCATGGCTGAATCCCAAAACTATCACGTTACTAAATCAACACCAAATTCCATTAAAATAGGCACAATTACTTCCATAAGGAACATAGGTTAACTACCAGCAAAGCTGTTTCCCTTCATTCATTACTCTGTCTGCATGTAGCCATTTAACTCTTTGGCAGCTGTTGCATATTATGATTAAGTCCATATCAAAGCATATATATGATACCCATTATTTATTGTTGATGCCAAAACTGAAATAGATCAGGAAAAGAGAAGAAACTAAGAAAGTAATTTATGACGTTATCACTATTTTCAACTAGTCACTCACCAGATCTCTAAGAGGAGAAGTGAATGCAGCATATGCAGCTGTTCCCTAAAGAGGTGGCTGCAGAGGCTTTGCCTGGTCAGCTGCTGAGTCATAAGGTGAAGCTCCCTCTAAGATCTTATTCTTTCCTGAAAGTACCCATCTTTGGATATGAGTATAAAACTATATTTTATCCTGGTTTGGACAATATTAACTATAATATACACCGTGATTTAGAAAAGCTGCTGTGTGTATACCTGTGACAATACTAATCTGCCTTTCATTTTAAGTCCCATCCTGATTTATGAGATGTTAAAATTGTAAAAACCTCATACAATGAAAATGTGCTTATATGTTTTGGAATGATAAGCCACAGTAATAATTTTATTTTAGAAAACTACTAGAACATATTTCAAAAACTTTTCCCTTCAAGCATATTGTTTTCCAAACCTTTGGACTGCCATAACTCCAAGACAATTCATTAAAGCTATGTGTTATAGTTCTCGCTTTTCTAATCTGACATATGTTTCTTTAAGATCCAGCTTAAAGGTCGTTTTTGTTGTTATTGTTCTCAAAAGTCTTCTCACCCAATCCCAGGCAGGTTAGATTTTTTCTACTTCTGTGGACTTTTGAAATCTTGTAAACATCCGTACTATAGCACTTTCATACACAACATCATAATTATTGTTGCTAGGTCTGCCTTCAGCAATATCTTTTAAGGTTGTTGAGAGATTATTTTGTCCCTAGGGCTTACCCTGGTACTTGAAGCATGTAGACACTCAAATATTTGTTGATACAATAAATGAATAACTAAATCCATTTATTATCATATAAACAAATAATAATGTTTGAGGAACTTACATTATTTCACAAAATATTAGAAAAATGCTCTGAATATCTAATTCAGAAAAAAAAAAAGAAAAAGAAAACTTGTTCATTTACTTTTTTTTGACCACTGAAATAATTCATTCTCAGTCTTATTCTATCAATAGAGGATTGAGTTTGCACTGCATGCTCCAGAAACTTTAAGACTTGATAAAATTTAATCAGACATATTTAAAATCAAATTTCATCCTGTCCAACTATCTTGGTATCTTCAGGCATGTTACTTAATCTTTGTCTACCTTATTTCTTAGTTTCTGTAAAAAAAGAAATAAAGAAGAGATAATAGTCAATTCATTATTTGTGATAGGTGTTGTCTATAACATTACAGCAAACTCTGAATTAACAAATACTGAACCATTGCTCCAAAGAGAAATACAGGATTAAGTTCCTTTGAGAATCTGGTCACAACATTTTCATCAACCAATCAAAATGACTTTGTTTTATGTGTGTTTCACTTAAAATGCACCTTGTTTAATGTATGTTGTTAATGCACTAACATTGGACTCATAGCCAACAGCACTTTATCTCATGCCTAAAGAAGGTTTATCTAACATACTTATTTTCTGTGTAAAGTATAGCATACTTTTCTTGTGCTTAAGATCACTAGATACTACTTCAACACCATTCTGGGCTCATTTTAAGCAGTGAAATCAACAACATAAAAAAGCCCCAAAAGTATGAAACATGTGGCAGTAAAAAGATCTGAAATGGATACTTGCTTATAAGATAAGGGTTAAAACAAAAAGAGCATCATCATGTTAGACCTCAGCTAGAAACATGCACATTGGCCAACTCAAAATTTTTACCTTTGTACATGTCCACCGTTGGCTATGATGGTGCTATGCATTTTAGTTTCAATGTTACAAATAAATTTTAACACATAGGTGAATTCAGAAATATAAATATTTAATCAGAAGGTTAACTGTTATCTATTTTCCAGGTATAAGGTGAGGCTCAGAAATATATGAGTCCATACATAATATTTATTAATTACTTGGCACATAGTAAGTACTACATAATCCCATTATTGCTAGTATTTTCATTGCCAGCACAGAAGAAAAACTTGGGTCTTGCCCTCAAGCTGATTATAATAACTTGAGTTATATAGAAGAAAAAAATAACTTGAGTGAGGCTACACTGATATAAGTATAGCATGTTCCACTTCTATGAATTTTCAAAAGAGGTCTGAACAACAGCAGTAAGTAAAGAAGTCATGGGAGAGTTAGGACTTAAGATAGAATTTGGAGA
Organism: Piliocolobus tephrosceles; assembly: GCF_002776525.5. Classification (NCBI taxonomy): domain Eukaryota; kingdom Metazoa; phylum Chordata; class Mammalia; order Primates; family Cercopithecidae; genus Piliocolobus; species Piliocolobus tephrosceles. The sequence goes on along the minus strand of NC_045438.1, from coordinate 103,238,574 downwards.
AGCAAGATAGGTACAGAAACTCTCAATAATTAAACTATGCAGTCAAAAGCATAGAAGTAGTGTAAGAATGACCCGTCCATTAGAAAAAACCTTCCTGTCTTTATGATCTTCATTTTCCACCATGCATCCTACTTTGGAAAATATTTTGGAAAATAGGATGCATGGTGGAAAATGCAGATCATAAAGGCAGGAAAGTTGAGGCCACATAAAAAAGTTTGAACGTGGTTCACTATAAACAGATTTACTAAATATAAAGACAGTTTTTGGAAAGATGGTCTGAAAAGGTAAATAACATGGATTGGTGAGTAGAGAAAGAGTAGGGAAGGAGGGGAATAAGCCCGTGGAGTTGCTGTGGCAGTCACCTAGATATGAGAAAAGAAGAGAACATGTCTTAGTGACAGTGGCTCAGAAAAGAGGAAAGAAATATCTTCATGGAAGAAAAGAAAGTCCCTTGAAACAGTTTAGATTTGGGAGATGAAGAAAGAAAATATTGGAAAAAATATACCCGTAGAAATGTCCACAGACTCTCACAGTGTACTGTGTTCCTGAAACTCATCTGAATGCAAGGACCAGTTTCTACCCAGGCATGTTCCTACTTCTGTGGACCTAACAGAAGATCAGTGTTTTCCCAATGTTTTTGTACTGTGACCTGCCGTAAAACACACAGTTACATTAACATTCAGTTGAAAAGTAGAGTTTTCCAAAATAATATTTACCTCACTATGTGTAATAATACACTCTGGTATTCTCCATTATTTTCTATTTCATTAAGAAAAATTAATCATGACCTTGAAACAGGTTATTACTCAACATTGGAATGCTACTTGTTTATCTGATATGTCCCCTAGGTTTAAGAAATTTGTTTCTCCGTAGCTGAGATTAAATAGGAAGCTCTAACCTTAGTTTTCTGATTTCTTTTTTAAGTTCAGACTGTATTCTAAACAAATGATTCAGATAGGTGATCAAGGAATTAAATTGAAAGCAGAAGTATTAATTTCAACAAAACCAAGCATCTTTATTGATTGATTGATTGATTGATTGATTGATTGATGGAGTTTTGCTCTGTCGCCAGGCTGGAGTACAGTGGCACTGTCTCGGCTCACTGCAACCTCCGCCTCCCTGGTTCAAGCGATTCTCCTGCCTCAGGCTTTTGACTAGCTGGGATTACAGGCGCATGCCACCACACCTGGCTAATTTTTGTATTTTTAGTAGAGACTGGGTTTCACCATGTTGGCCAGGATGGCCTCGATCTCTCGACCTTGTGATCCACCCACCTTGGCCTCCCAAAGTGCTGGGATTATAGATGTGAGCCACTGTGCCTGGCCACATCTTTTATCTTAAAACACTTGATGAGCAAGCAGATATGTTGCACCGTGGATTACTCCCATGCTGATTATCAATAGATTAAGTCACTTGATGAAGACCTTGGAGTATGATTTCTCCATTGGTTTTAATGCCAGACACTATTCTCTTTTTTGTATTAAAGATTGGGTTGATAAATGTGGAAGCAGCTATTAATATGATAATATAATACCCTCATATAATGATAGACCTCATCTGTAGAGGTAGTATAATTTTGTTGACTAAATAAGATCTGGGAAGGCTTTTCTGGTTTCGAATTACAGTACAACTCTAGCCTTCAAGACACAACCTGATACCTTGAGATCCTCTGCTTGACAGGCATTATGTAACCAGAAAGGCTAATAATTTTCTCAAACATGAGTAAGGGAGATAGAGAATGGAAGCAGGGGTGTAGGGTGTGATGACTAAGAGTACTTGCTCTGAGCTTCCGGATGTGGCTTTAACACTTGTTAGTTCTGTGATCCGAGACAAGTTATTCAACCACTCTATGCCTCAATTTTCTATTCAACAATATGGGATAATAGTACCTACCTTATAGGATTCATGTGAAGGTTAAGCTTACTGTGTGAAATACTTACTCAGTAGCTGACACCTGGTAGGTCTCAAGAAATGTGACTATTATTATCATCCAACAAGACAAAAATGGAACAAAAATTTACAGTCCTTGGAGCACAGGTAGCTACTGCCAATGCAGATGTATATTTGGTATCTCTCCTGACAAGAAAGAAAGGTTGAATGTTTCTCATGGAACCACCTAAGGGAGTGTGGGCACTGCTTTTTTTTTTTTTTTTTTTTTTTTTTTCACTTATTATGGAAGAAAAGGGCAGGAAATGTATCACAGAAAATGGAAACAAAAAAGCAGCACTCTTCTTTAAGATTAACACTGAAGGGCCATTTTGTAGTTAAAGAGCAAGGGGATGAGAAAAATTGCTTCAATCAATAGCCAGGATGCCTGGCTCAGTAGAAAATAAGCCAGGTACAGGACAGTAGCTCCCAGTCAACAATCACTCCAAGTCATCTAAATGGCTGCTGTTTTCAATGCTTAACAGCCTGAGAAGATTTACTATCATTTCTCTGTGGTAGAGAGAGCCTAACGTAACTAGCATCACTTTCTAGATAGTATTTAAACCCCACCCTTATTGTAAGCATGAAAATAAGAAATTTAATGGGAAATAACTTTCTTAAGTGGGTGAAATATGAAGCCACAGATCTTGCTTCACAACCCAACATGGTTAAATCCTACCACGAACGAATCTAGAAGATAGCTGGTGACTGAGGGAAACTAACAAACTCCATAGAAGAGCCTGGAGTATGCACCACAGCCATGTGGGAAAAGGAAGAGAGGTAAAGTAGTTTGAAGAATGTATAAAGTGCAATGTATCAGTTGGTAAATGCCATGTGGAGTAAATACATTAGTTTGATCAAGTTCTTAAAAAATACAATAAAATATGAGACTGCTAGTTTTACCCTTTCCAAAGCTCCTATTATTTTCTTCAGAGTCAAAAAAATATTGAGATTTGCATTAGCAAAAGTTACAAATGGTTTTATATTGTGATTCCATTTATTATCAAATATTCTTCTGTTTTAAAAAGTTTTTATTGAAGAGTGTTTTGGTGTATTAGGGCTACCATAACAAATACCACAAACTGAGTGACTTAAACAACAACATTTATTTTTTCACAGTTCTAGAGGCTAGATCTCCAAGATCAAGGTCTCGGCAGGTTGAGTTTCTCATGAGGCCTCTCTCTTTGGCTTGTAGATGGCTGCCTTCTCTCTCTGTCTTTTTCACATGGTCTTTTTCTCTACACACTTGCATCCCTGGTGTCTCTCTGTGTGTTCTAATCTCCTCTTCTTAAAGGACACCAGTCAGATTAGATTAGGGCCCACCCTGATTCACTCTTTCTAACTTAATTTCCTTTTTAACAACCCTATGTCCAAAGACAATCACATCTGAGCTACTGGGTACTAGGACTTTAACATAAAGATTTTGGAGTGGGTTGGGGGGTGCTGAGATACAGTGAACCTATAACAAGGAATCTTGAAGGACTATGAGAATTTTCTTTTATTGAAGGGGTCTGTGTCAGTCATCTTTCTTCAGGACTGGACCTGCTGTGACTACTGCCTGTAGTCTTGTAAGGGTCTAAACTTGAGATGTGTGCAGGCTTCTCTCACATGGTGGCCCTTAGGTGTATCAGCCAGGTCTACCAAACTTGAGGAATCACTCCTTACCTTCTTCCTCACTTAAGAAGCATCTCCTGTCTGAATATGATGATGATTTTGTCACACTGAATTATGATGTTTTTATAACATTGGCTGTTCTCCCAGGCTATGTCTGGGGAAACATCATATATAATGGTATTAGTATCACTAACTATTTTTACCTTTCATTTTTAAAAGAGGACTGTAGGCAATACTGAGCTCATGCCCCAAAGCACTAAAGATTGGATGGCTTATTCTTTCCACTTAGCCTCATCCCATCTAGTATACCTCACAGCAGAATTACTCTGTTACCTCTTATTGGAATCCTTGATCCTAAAGGTAACTCAAAGATACTGAGAGCATTGTATAAAAAATTTCCCATCTGAGCTATTCTGGGACTCCACAGGTGAAACTCTCTTACATCATGGCAAGGTAATGAGATTAGTGTGAAAGACAATGATTCCTGGAACACTGTTCTTATGCAGTTTTCAAATGAGTCAGAGCTAAAAGAAGTGTGTGTGTGTGTGTGTGTGTGTGTATAAATATATATATGTATATATATATAAAGGATGTTCTTAAAGACTTCTTTCCCCTAACCTAGTGACTATTAGGAGATATTAGTTTCAATTATCTGTTCTCACATTCCTTTTGGTCTGGCAGGTTGCAGTGGGAGAGCAGGGTCAGTCCAGCCCTGCCATCAGAAGCCCTCTGAACACCACTGTGAGGTCAGGCCATCTGGTCTGCTGCAGATCCCACTGCTGACCTTGATATCCTTGTCCTTCAGATGTCCCCCTATCTTTTGTCTCCCAGTTTTCCAGTGGCTCAGATTTTTGACTCTAGATTATATTCTTCTTATGCCTTGGTTTCTGAAACCTGCTGGATGACATGCTGTATTATAATATTCTGCCTTTCTGAATCCTTGTTAGTTTTCAGTTACCAATGCTCAATTGATGTGCTGCTTTGATAGACATTCTGGATAAAAGGTCTGAACCATGGTATTGGGCCTCTTGGTCTTGTTTGATTAGGAGTTATTTTGCCTATTCACCTATTACCAAAAAAGTACCTAGAGCACTCTTTAGGGATTACTTAGTATTTTTTAAAAAAGAATAAATTCAAGATGATTTCCATAATAATGTTGTTCTTACTTAATTTCATTTCAGTATACTTTCTTGAATAGAATAGGATGCTATGAGGAAAAGTCGCAGCCATAACACAGGGAACCTGTGATCTCTTCTTTAATCTATAATATGGATGTATTCATGGTTTTATGTATCACATATGCAAATGTTATCAGCCAAGTGCATTAGGGCAAAACAAAAAATGAGATCTACTATTAGGTTGATGCGAAAGTAATTGCAGTTTTTAATGGAAAACAAAAAACCCGCATTTACTTTTGCACCAACCTAGATACTATATTTTAAACACTTTTTGGATTTTGACCTAGTTAAAGGAATGGTCTGTCTCCTCTGAATTAATCTCGGCAGTAGAGAGTCTTCTTCCTTTTTTTTTTTTTCTTAAGATGGAGTCTCGCTCTGTCGCCGTGGAGTGCAGTGGCGTGATCTTGGCTCACTACAACCTCTGCTTCCCAGGTTCAAGTGATTCTCCTGCCTCAGCCTCCTGAGTAGCTAGGATTACAAGCGTGCACCACCATGCTTGGCTAATTTTATTTTATTTTTAGTAGAGACAGAGTTTCACCATGTTGGCCAGGCTGGTCTCAAACTCTTGACCTCAGGTGATCCACCCACCTAGACCTCCCAAAGAGCTGGGATTTAAAATTCATATTATTCTGTTACCTGTCTGTCCTGCTTTCTTTCTTACTTCTTCGTTATTTTTTTATTTATTTCTCTTCTTATGAATTTACCTTCTATATTTTAACTATGACTTCATGCCACTCAGCTCTAGTCATGATAATCCTAATTTTTTTTTTTTTTTTTGTCTCAAAAGCCTCCAGTTTAATTGTTCACAAATTTTTTCCTCTTGAACTGTAGGCTTGTAGTTAAACCTGTCCACTGGGTCTCTTTTCTTAGCTATGTTTTAGATCCCTCATACTCAACTTGAACAAAACAAAGGTCACTTTCTCTTCTCAACACTGCTGCTTCTTATGTGGTAGCATGGCTAACTCATCACCCTCAGCTACCTGAGCTAAGAACCAAAGCCTTACCTTTGAATCTGTGCTTCTCCTCCAGTGCAATCTGTCATCATGTCATTTCTCTAAACGAAGCTGCTATCATCTCTGGCCTCAATAATTATGACAAACTGCATTCTAATCTTCCTGTTTTTACTCTTACTCTCCTATACTTTATTTTCCACTCAGTGGCCAAAGCTAGACCTTGATTTTTAGTACAACTCATGTAACAGAACCCCTGTGGGACCAAAGCCTCACTTTACCTGACCCCTGTGTATGATTTTCATCCTCTATTAATATTTTCATCCTTTCACCTCACCCAGCCCCCTCTTCAACTCTAGTTATGTTATCTTTCTTTCTGTTTCTCAAACTTGTTCAGACTGTCATTTACCCAGGGAATTTGAACATCCTCTTCCCTTTTTTTCTGGAACTCTCTTCCTCAGGTCTTCGTGTGGCTGTCTCTTTTTTATTATTCTGGTCTCAGTTCAAATGTGACCTTCTTAGAAAGGTCTTTCCTGATGACCATCTAATCTAACGTCATCTCTCTCTCTCTCTGTCCGTCTGACACACACACACACACACACACACACACACACACACACACCCCTTGCTGACCTATTCAGTCTATTCCTATAACCTATTTTGTTTTTGTGTCACTGTCTCAGCCCATTTGTGATGCTATAATGAAATACTGAGACTTGGTAATTGATAATGAATAAAAAATGTATTTCCCACAGTTCTGGAGGTTGGAAAGTCCAACATCAAGGTACGGGTGGCAGGTTCAGTTGTCTGGTGATTGCTGCTCTCTGCTTCCAAGCTGATGCCTTGTTGCTGCATCCTTTAGAGGTGAGGAACCCTGGGTCCTAACAGTGGAAAACAGAAGGGTATGTTAGCCGAACACTGCAGTAAGCTTCTTTTATAAGGGCAGTAATTCCATTCACAAGAGAGGAGTCCTGATGGCATAATTACCTTTTAAAGGCCCCAACTCTTAATAACATCACATTGGCAACAGCTGAATTTTGGAGGCATCATATTCAAACTGTTGCAATCACTGTCTGAAATCATCCTTTTAAATGTATTTGCTTACTTTTTGTTCTCTTTACCCACTAGAGCATAAATTCAATGAGGGAAGTAACCCTCATATGTCTTGTTCACTATCATATTCACAGCACTTAGAACAGAGCAGCCAAATATAGAGAAGGCATTCAATAACTACTACTTGAATAAGGAAATACATTTCTGCTTAAGTATTTAGTATACCTTTCCTTGCTTTTTCATTTGCACATCCACTGTTCTCCTTTAGGCCTTAATAATCACTATTTGGGCTACTGATAATGCTTTCTAGTGATGTTCTTTTCTTCATTCTTTTTTCTTGCCAAAGCCCCCTAACTTTACTCTCTGGCTGATATGTTTATAACTTTCTTCATGCCATTCCTTTGCTGAACAAAGAAGAACTTGTACTACCAAATGCATCTTGCCAGGATCAGGGTAAGGGTAGTGATGCATAGGGAGGGTTCCCTGTGTTTGGCATAGGATGAACTGGATTTATGAAGTTCGTGAGTTTATGGAAGAGGAGTCCCATTCCTTGCTTGTTGCTACATGTGAGTTTAAGGACCAGGGTTGAATATCCACAGCCGCTTCCTGTAGTCCTACAACTTCTCAAAAGTATATATTTGTGCTCAAGGATGATGTTGAGTCTTCAAATGCTGTTAAAAATAAGACGAGGTCGATCCCATACTTGCTCAAGATAACTCGTTTTCTTATCTATAAAAATAAGTGTCATCTCTCATTCCCTGGACATAAGGAGAGTCCCGGTAGCATTAAAAGCATCACTGGAAGAGGAGGGCGTTGAATCGAAAAAGAGGCAGCAAATTAGGTATAAACTTTTTATTGTTTTCAATTTTAAAAAATCCATGAATGCTTAGCCCATTTCCTTACACACAGTGGACATGTAATGCATCAGTTTTAAATAGTTGAGTACTTACATGCTGCTGTGCCTGATGTTGTGCACTGGAGGCACAAGAGTGAAAAAATAGAAATAACTCGATTATAAGCTAGTAGAGGGAAAAGCCCTAAACCAATCGTCATACAAATAAATCATAACTTCAAAATCCTATATACTTCCAGAAAAGGTCACACAGTACCAAGAGAAAAAGAAAATATCCGACTCTGTATAATTGGGAGTGGGGGGGCGATGATCTCATAAGGCCTTTTTGAGGAAATTACATGTAAATCTGGACATAAAGGATAAGAAAATGTTATCTGAGTAAAGAACAGAAAGAATAACAGTCCAAGAAAGCAAACAGCATGTAAACAGGCCTACAGGCAGGGCAGAAAAATAGTGTGGGATGCATGAAGAAGTCTAAGGAACTTGGAGTACAAATAGAGCATGGGGCACAGGAAGCGGCTGGATCACACATGGCCTTGCAGCCATCAACTAGTTGATCTCTAGGTTGGGGATCAATGATCTATCCTATGTTATGCATCCTTATCCTAATGGCTTATCCCTGCTTCCTTGTTTGCTGTTAAGCCTTTCTAATAGTTCCCTCTATATTTCTAGTCAGAGTCACTGTAATTCTTTCAAAACTTCAGATCTACCTTACTAAATTCAACTCTTAGGGCTTGTCTTTGTCCCTTGGTGTCCAACCATTTTGCTACTGGTTAAGATGGAGGAGAGCACATTTCCTGTGGCTGAAATTGCTAGCCTAATCTACAACTCTATTTCCATGGAAATAGGAATTCAGTGAAAGCAAAATGCTAAGACATATTTTAGTATATTTATAAAAAATTGTGTATAATCCATAAAAAATCTGCCAAGTGGAAGCCAATCAGAAGTAAAAACAGAATGTTTTACTCCTTTCCATAAAATAAAGTGTCATTTTTGTCTTGTATAGCCAAATCTAGGGCCTCTACTTTGAATGTCACAGAAGGATGTATGCTTTTCTTTATAGCATACATTTATTGCCCTGATTTTTGGAATACTTCCTGCAAAGAAAGAATTATCATGCCTCTTTGACCTTTGTGTACCACAACCATTCACCATGGTGCCTCTCATATAGTGGGTATCTAATACTAACTACCCTGAAACTCCCTCCCCACAGAGCACATTTTTAGATAGAAGAGACTTCTGCTGAACAAATTATGTTCCTGTTCCCCAGAGTTAGTGGTGAATCAGTTCTGTTCTGTACATATTGCTGAGAGAGGAAGAGACATTAAAGAGGATAGAGGAGAATGCTACTGGTTGTGAAAGTCTATCTCAGAATTATAGGTGCATATTTGCCATAATGTGGCAATGAATACAAATCATGCAGCCAGTCATAAAAAATATATAACATAAAGGTAATAAAATCATAAAGTTACCATATATCGAGCACTTGCCATGCATCACATACTGTGTTAAGAATTAACTCCAAGCCTCACAATAGCTCTGCTAGGTAGCTATTATTACTCCTGTATTACAGATTCAAGAAATAAAGCATAGGTGGGCAACATCTGCCCATAACAATACAGTTAATAATTGATGGGGAAAATGTTAAACGGGGTCTGCCTCATTCAAACTCCAAACAGCTCAGATTCTGCCAAGGACACTCAGTTTTTCAAATCAGTCTAGGTCATGGAGATCAGGGGTGACTGAAAAAAAAAAAAAAAAAAAAAAAAAGCAACAAAAAATCAAAAAACAAAAAAAGCAAAAAAATGAGGCAAAACCTACTGTAAGATCTTGACCTTTTTTATTTTAGGGATTGGCATAAATGACCTAATCCATAAATCATCAGAAGAGCAATTATCACCATTAATGGAGTTTTAAAAGAACACTAGCAAGTAGTGGCTCTGCTACCACAGAAGGAGCTTCATACTTTGAAAAATTCAGTCATGCGGCCTGAAATGTCATGAGTTGCCTCTTCAAAGAACTGTTCTGTTAGGTTTGGTTCTATTTATCAGTCTGATAGTTTAGTAAATGTCAAAGCGAATATATATTCAGTATGTATTAGTGTGTGCATATATATATAATGTGTGTGTGTGTGTATATATATATATTAATTATATATGTGTGAGACAAGTTAGAGCAAGGCCAGCTGAAAGAAATGGTGCTAAATAATTTTAGGAAAGCTGAGATGCAAAATGTGGTACATGTACACTATGGAATATTATGCAGCCATTAAAAAGAATGAAATCATGCCCTGTGCAGCAACATGGATGCAGCTGGAGGCCATTATCCTAAGCAAATTAATGCAGGAACAGAAAACCAAATACTGCATGTTCTCACTTATAAGTGGGAGCTAAATATTGTGTACTCATGCACATAAAAATGGCAAAAATAGACACTGGGGACTAAATAGAGTGGGGAGGGAGGGAAGGAGAAGGGAAGGGGCTACAAACCTAACTAGTGGGTACTGTGCTTAGTACCTAGGTGATGGAATCATTCATACTCCAAACCTCAGCATCACACAATAAACCCAGGTAACACACCTGTACATGTATCCCCTGAATCTAAAATTAAAGTTGGAAAAATAAAGAAAAAAGAAACAAGCTGAGATGTAGTGACTTTGCAACTTAAATTTTGTTTTAAATGTAGGACTTTATTAAATATCTGCTATGAGCAAGTCATATGCACTCAGAATACACTGATGAACAAGAAAGACTTAGTCTTCCCATAAATCTTGCCCCACTGCTTGAGATATTCAGACTTAGCTCACTGTACCCCACATGGATTTCATTAGTCAGGGCGCTACTACTGATTATTCCAAAGTCTAATCAATAGTGAGAACAAATAACTTTATTCTGTACTGCCTTCCCACTCCGATTTAGTAAAGCCACATTTGTTGGCCTTGAAGAATGGAACAAAATGCTTGAAGAATAGTACAAAATGCTATGTTTGGTTGGCTCAACATATATTTTAATAATTTGTGGTTTTTGTGTGTGCCCTTTGGTGATTTAAAAAAAGAACTGAACTCTGAATTTATTGTTTTCATCAAGGAATTTTGTGTATGCAATGGCCTTCATGTATAGCAAGGAGTCACCAACCCACTGTCAGCAAAACATGCTTTGTGAAATTTTTTTTTTTTTTTTTTTTTTTTTTTTTCCAGAAATGGAGATGCAGTTGCACAAATTGCCTCCTGTTCTCTTGGTGTCTGTTGTTAGCAGCAGCATGCATTTTGTATGAAAGCTGGCAAGGGTTAGAATGCAGACCGAGGTCATGGACCCCAGCACAGCTAACTGGCATGTACAGGGATAAAACCTGCAACTTTTGCCTCATTAGCACCATGTCCCCTACTGAGTTAACCAGCCATGGGCAATTGGAGAACTCTGAAGGTTAATTCTTTCTGACTATAGGTAGAGTTACAGCTCGATGGACTAAGCCCTTCAAATGTTAACACTCCAAGCAGGAAATTTTAAGTGGAAAAAAAATGGCCGGTAGTACAAAAAGGTTAAATGAATTGAAAAACGAGCCTAAAACAGATTTGCAGGTTTTTTAAGAGTTGCATAAAATAGTCTGTAACTTTTATAGAGGTTATGACTCAAACCGTGTTTCAACCATGTGAGTGCCAGGAACTATTAAAATAAATAGCACAAATAGGGCAATTAAATATAGATACTAACAGCTTCAAACCACAAGAGGAAATGAGGCAGCTTTGTTTTTAATTTAATAACACCCAGGTGAGTTTCTTTGAAATTAGTGCAAATGTCTCTTTTGAGAAGCTGGATGGGGAGGAAGACTGATGAGACTAACAGGTTATGATTATTTCTGCCCTCAAGGGAGTCCTGGTCGTGGTCCAAGTTAATATATCAGTATGAAGCAGTGCTACTGCTAACCTACACACAGTCAGAAGAGATGGCTTCTGAGAACACAGCCAAGCCACCACTGCCTATGCAACTTAAGATAAACACCATGCCTTCGCTTTACACTTCTCAGGTCACCTGTGACCCCAAGTCACAGCTCGCCTTCAAAGGCACGCTGGTTGTTCTCTCCTAGTTCCTGTGTCTTGATGGCACAGTGTAGTGTGAAAGGACAGAAAAGTCTCTCTCTGGTAAAAACCCTTCACGTGTGAAATGCGCACTTGCAAAACAGAACTGAACAGAGCCCGGCTCTCTGTCAGTATGAATGGAATATGAACATCAAAATGACCTTCCTGCAAGGAAAGGGAAAAACCAAAAATCACTGGGTACTGCTAGGTGAAGATAAAGCCTATAAGTCTTCAACAGTTACAGACAAGAATAATGGCAAGGATGTTACATGTCTATTCATTCTCCCATGTTGGCTTGCTGGCAAAAGGCAGAGGAGTAGAGTAATAATTTGAAAATAGCTAAGATTTATTGTGCTCTTAGCATATGTGAAATGCCAGGAGCTTAGAAAATTTCATTTAATAATTGCAATTGGTAGTTGTAAAAGTACAATGAGCAGGAAGGGCAGAGTCAAGATTTCAACTGAGGGAGCTTGTCTTTCCTCCACTTTGCCTATACTTTTACTAGGGTGTTCTTTGAAACAACATTGCAAGTAACAACCATGACTCACAATTAACAGGACATCTTGTAATGAAACAAATACAGACTACTTTCTTTCTTTTCTTTTTTTTTTTTTTTTGAGACGGAATCTCGCTCTATAGCCCGGGCTGGAGTCCAGTGGCGCAATCTTGGCTCACCACAAGCTCCACCTCCTAGGTTCACACCATTCACCTGCCTCAGCCTCCCGAGTGGCTGGGACTAGAGGCGCCCACCACCACACCCAGCTAACTTATTTATTTATTTGTTTGTTTATTTTGGATTTTTAATAGAGACGGGGTTTCACTGTGTTAGCCAGGATGGTCTCGATCTCCTGACTTCGTGATCCGCCCACCTCGGTCTCCCAAAGTGCTGAGATTACAGGCGTGAGCCACCATGCCTGGTCACAGATGACTTTCATTACAGACAGGATCAAACTTACTTGTATGGAATAATTACACAATGACATTACAGAGTGGAATATAGAAACCATAATGGAACGAATAATTGTGAGTGAAAGTGTTTTCCCTATACTGACCTCCTCTGAGAGTACAAAGAAATGAAGGTATATGAAAATTCTGGAATTATGGTGCTGAAAAAGGATCCTCAGAGATCTTCTAGAATACTGTGTTAGGGTCATAAAGCAATATTACAAAGTTCTTATACCTTTACCATGTAGTCAACCCAAATGGATGTTATTAGAAAGTATAATTCTCTCATGTAATATTAAATCTTTTATCTAATTTAATTTACAGAACTTCTTTCAAATAGTTAGCAACCTTCTAGATGAAGAAAACAAGGAAAAATGGGAAGATGCACAACAGGTAAGGTTGGGGTTATTTCAGAACTTAAAATGAAGTTGGCGAAACGAAGTGTATACAATATGTGACTAAATTAATGGCTTGCTATTTCAGGAAAACACGATATTTTTAAGTCAGTCTAGGTTATATCCTAGTAATTTTTGAGGAAACAAATGATCTTTACCTTATCAGTCTGGAACTAATGTCTATACATGTGAAAAAAAGCTGAGCAAGTTTAAGCAACTTAAAACTTTAATGATTTAATATGTAATAATTATATGCCTAACCAATAAGTTCCTTTTTTGTCTGTAGACCATGGGAAAAGCAGCACATCTAAAAGTACATATTTCAAATGAGAGTATCGAGCTTTGACTAGTAAAACCATTTGCATTTACTACAATGTTGCATTTAATATGGATCATGGAGAGAGCGATTAATTTTTATTCAAAGCCAAGAACTGTTAAAATCAGGCCTCACCAAAAATTATGTTATGATTTTTTAAAATCTTCCTGCTATGCTTTATCAGTGTAGCAAGTGGCCTTATTGGTTTAGGTATTGTTTATAAATACTTTGCAATACCATTTGTGGTATTCTAACTGATATACAGTGACTAATTTTTTTTTCCTCCGAATTACAGGAAAAGTGGGTTAGAAGTCTAGAAAGAGGTCTAGAAAGAGGGAAAAAATATGGTTCTAAAAATTCTATGTAAATGTAATTTAACTGGTTGTCAAACTTCTTTAGTTTTTCTACTTGACTCTTGTTAAAAATAAGGTAATCTTGAAAAAAAAAGAATGAACATTTACTGAGGTTCAGGTTTTCCCTTTATAATCATATTCTGGGTCTTCAGGAGTAGAGTATGCCCTTTATCCTATTATGACAGGAGCTCTAAAAATAGTCCAGTGTGGGTCTACCTCATGGAGGTATTTATACCTAATATAATATACGAATATATATTAGGTATAAATTTCATGCATCTGGACATAGCCAGAAAAAAAAAAAAACCCTTATTTTAATACTTTAAATCTATTTTTTTCTACCAATTCGAGTTACATATTTGTCCTTGACTTTCTTCTAGAGGACAGCCTCATTCACTCACTGTAAGAAGATGGTGTCTTTCCTTAGAATACAGCTGCAGAGGCTAAGTACATCTTTCTAGAATGCTAGAGACTATTAATTATGGATATATTTAGAAGAAATATATAATATCCTATTTAAAACAAGAGTGCAATTCATCAGATGCTGTTATTTACTGTGAGGTCCTAACTTTAACAAATAATGAATGGTGGCAGAACTTCTTGTCAATGAAAAATCTTGAATTCATAAACCATCTATTTCCTTGAGATTTTGAGTTAGCTATATTCTTATATTTAAAGTATTTTTTCCAATAATAATGATCCTTAATACTGTTTTTGAAATAACGATTTGAAACTGAAAAAACAAAAACAACCCTGTTCTGTAGCTTTTACTAAAAGGTGATGTCATAAATGCAGCCAGGTGGTGAATGGATCTATTGAGTTTGTGGCACAAAGGGTGAACTTTGTGGAAATAGGTACTGTTTAAAATCTATCAAAGATAATCCTTGTGGCTCTCCTTATTTTTGAGTAATAGCCTTAACAAAAGTAAATATAAAACAGAACTCTGTGTACATTTGGAAAATGAGCTGAGTAAAATGGTGACTATTGACCTCGGAATTTTTTTGCAAACAAAATTTACTCTTTTGAATGGTCATTTTGGAATTTGTTACCCATCGGTTCCAGTTACGAAGGATAAAACTATGTTTAGGTAAATCATTCTACTAAAAACGTAGTATACTAAAGTAAAAAAACAAAAACAGAAACAAAGAAACTACTTTCTATATAGCACTGCTTTACACTCTACCCATACGGCTGGAGTTGACAAGTCCAGTTTAGTCAAGACAAGTCATTTTAGTCATGTATTATGTTTGATATTTCTTTATTACATTGAAAATTCATATGTCTCTAGAGCAAGAGTGAGCAAACTGCAGCCAGTGAGCCAAATCCAGCTTGAGGCTTATTTTGTTAATCATATTTTGGAATATAGCCACACTCATTCATTTATATATAACCTATATATGGCTGTTTTGGTACAAGGAAAGAGTTGAGTTTACAACAGAGACTTCATGTCCTGCAAAGCCTAAAATATTTACTATATGCAAACAGAAAAAGTTTGGCAACCTTTTATAACCTGCTCTATAACATTTGACTACACTTGGAGAAATATAATTATAAACAGAATCTTTTAGTCAACCTAAAAAACCTCTCCACCAAGGCAGAAGAGAAAGAAAACACATTCATTATTGAGTAAGTAGTAAACCAGAATGTAATGTGTATCATAGGCAATCCGCTGAGATTACAAAGACCCTGTTACACAGCCTAGCAGTGTCCTCAAGGTAAACAGTAACTAGTTCTGAAGAGGACTTAAGAGCACCCTTTGTCACACATAGTTCATCCTAAATTCACTTGGTAATTGGCGGTGACCATCTTGTTACTTAATTGGCCTTATTCAAAGAAAAAAATAACCTCCTTATAGCTTTATGACTGGAAGCAATTTTACCACTTGAAGCAAAATTCAAGAGGCCTCTGAAGTTAGGCTTCTACCTTTCACAGAAACTGAGAAAGAAGGGCACTATCTTTCTGTATATTTACCTTTCAAAGAGAGATATTTCTGGATCTTTAAGCTGTAGGAGACTAGCTTTTAAATAAATTGATATGCATTTCAAAGAGAAAAAGTGCTTACAATTACTAGATTTCCAAAAGTAAATGCTCTAAGAAAAGGGAGAAGAGAGCGGGGTTGAGGGAGGGAGAGCTTCTTCCCATATTTTCAACAGAAAAAAATAAGCCTCTTTTTTAAATTTATATTCATCCTTCCACTACACATTCTCATATACATACACACCTATACAAAGATAAGGAGAAAATACAGCAGTAGCAGGAAGCCTTGGTGATAACAAAAATCTTAGGCACATTCTTGGAAGTGGGATGATGGACTTTCGAAATTTGTGTTTAATGACTGAAAGTGAAGCTAAGCGATAGGTTTTATCCCCCAAATCTTTCTAAAATTAAAAATTGGAACTATCTCAGCTATACATGGCTAAGTTAATATCCGTCATTCATGTCTTCAAGTATATGTGAGTAAATATACTGTGGATACTGTCTGATTTTTAGACAGGCACAACCGCAAGCCCCTTTGAAATACACATATGCCCACTGTCGCTTTCAGCTCTGACTATATGCTTTTCTGCTATTCAGAATGCCTTTTCGTCTTCTGCACTAGTCTTTGCGATTGCAAAGCAGCTAGAACTCTCCAATCCACTTAATTTTCATGGCTAGAAAATGCAATGGTGCTGAATGGACACAAGAAATTAACTTGACTTCAAAAGATTTTCTGCTCTAAAGTGGTTATATAATGCAGGCTGACTTTATAAGCTTTATGGGTTATACACATGAAAATTCATGTGATATTTTCAATAGCGTTTATGTTCCAAACACTATGAACTATTGCCACAATCATGGTTGTCAAATAAAAAAAACATTCGTCCATTTGTACTGTGTGAGGTGCCATGATGTTGAAAGAAACACATGGGCCATGGAGGCAGATGGTCCTGTAGGTAGGTAAGTAGATAGGTAGGTAGGTGGATAAATGGATAGATGCATAGATGGACAGTTAGGTAGGTAGGTATTGCTCAGCCACTATTAAAGATACAATATAGCCTTAGGTATGCTGTTTAACCTTCTTGAGGTCTTTCTTCTTCTTTCCTAAAATATGAATAATAATCCCACAGTTGTGTTTTGTATTTGTTCATGTAAAGCACATTTACTAGAGCTATTAATATTATTGTAATATTAAAATTATTACCATTATTCTTACAGTGGACATTATAATTATTAAACAATAAATGTTTCTCTCAAGATATTTATTATTATGCAATAACTTAATAGTTTGTAAATATCTTCATGGTGGCAATATTAACTGTTTTTCCTCTTGTGTTCCTCATGTAGTTGCCACGTTAAACATGTAAAGAGCCCAATTTCAGTGTTCTATGTTTTTGTTATATTTAAATGATGGAAAGAGTTCACCAAAAGAAAAGTCATGTATTTTCTGAGGAGACAGTCTGTTAGATATTTTGAATTTCCTTAGATTTATGAGGGATTAATCACTACATCATATTACTTCCAAAGTTCCTCTTATGTGACATCTCATGTCATTCTCAACTCTTAATTTAAAAAATACAGCTATAGGCAGCTGTAGATTTTTTTTGAAGTCAAACAAAGCTCATTTGTGATTTCATGTAGGTTTAAAAAATTTCAGTTATATATGCCATCGTATGTATCGATTTTTTATTCCATGTAACCTTTGCTTATTTTTTCTAGGTTTATCCAGGGTCAATAGAGTTAATGCAGGTGATTGAAGATTTTATACACATTGTTGGAATGGGGATGATGGACTTTCAGAATTCATACTTAATGACTGGAAATGTAGGTAAGAAATAGGATTTTCCCCAAAAAACTTTCTGAAATAAAAAAATTTGCAAGTATCTGCACCATACGTTTCCAAGTACAATAGTCATTATTCATATGTTTAAGTACATGTGAGCAAATATATTTCCAATACTTGGTGTCTGACTTTTAGATGAGCCTAAACACATTGCATTGTGTGTGTGTCTATATATATATATATATATAGACACACACACATATATTTGTATTTATCTTCATGCATTTGTATGACTGCTTGTAGGCCTATTTGTGTGTGTCTTCACGTGTATATGTAGGATAATATGTATTTTTTCATTCTGCCAAATGCTCATTGCTATCCAATCTAGTTATGAATGTGTATGTGTGTGTATACACACTAGTAATTTTGAAAACAACATGTTAGTCTTTACGCTCCTCCATACATTGTTCTTGAGGATGCCGAGTTACTTTCTCACTGGTTGTCCCAGGCAGGTACTGAATCTGTGTGTGGTGGAACATTAAGAATACCTTCCAGGGTTAAGATGATGGTGCAACTGCTGCCACTGCAGTTTTTCTGAATATCTTCCAGTACACAGTGGATCTCTCAGGTCCCTCTGCAGTGGATTCTGTAATGCAACAACCATTGTATTAACCAAATGACACATTTCTCTTTGTGGTTAAAAATTAACAAGCACAAGGAAATAGTCTTCTTAATGATACACATTGAACTGACATAGGCTTACAGCTTTCTCATTTCTTTAAAGCTTCTTCTGATAATGTTACTGTGATTCAGAATTATTTTCTTTCATTTGTCATACTTTAATACTCTTAACATAAAAACCACTGAACTATAGATAGTAATGTGTTTAAATAAACGTATGTTGGCCTATATTCGTATTCACAGATAGTTATGCTTTAGTTTCTGGATTAGGAAGAGACCGACTTTGGTGGGACAATTAGCTAGGGAAGTTCAACTGGTAGAGAACGTAATTTTTTTTTTTTTTATGATTAAGGCTTTTGGTGGTTCATTTTATACTTAATTTCTTCTGAAGGTACCTAAGTCCTACAGGGACTCATTTTATCCTGGGATATCTTCTACCAGGGTAACCTCAGATTACAATAGGTTACAGTTAACTACTGATAATATTCTTCATTTGAGGAAAGTCTATGTAATGGACACTTCAAAAGTCTGGAGACGTTTTGGAGCCCATATATCCTCTTCATCCAGCACAGGCCTCATCAGTGAGTTTAACATCTTAATGTATCTTCTGAGCCTGTTGGAGGGCCCACACTTTTCTCCAGAGTGGGTGTCCAGCAGCTTGTGCCAGTTCAGTAATGGAGGAAGCTGTCCCTTCTTATGGACAATTAGAGTAAAAAGAGACCAAAGATGGTATCTTTGTTGAAAGATGAATTCAGAAATCAGAGAAATCCTCAATTAAATGTCCATTATAAAAGTGACTGGGCAGATAAAGGAAAGAAGGTTTGTTGGAAAGGTATATCATGTCTGTGGAAAAGGTTTAGAAATCACAGCTATGAGTTTTAAGGCACATGGAAGGAACCTAGCAGGATTCCAGGGATGCTAGTCACCCAAGTCAGAACCACTTTCCCAAGGGAAGGAAATGAGTTATGAAGGATCTTGGGGCAGATTGGACAATTGGTAAAGTAATTTATGAGTTAAAATGAGATAGAAAAACAAAGAACTATTGTTTTCTTCTTCTTTTTGTAAATGTTAACGCCTAATTCTAAAAGGTATTGCTAATTAAAAGGATGATCAGATCAATACATGGCATTTGTGCAGAATGTGTTTAGAAAAAAAAACTATAAAAAAGCCAATCAGAGAGTCTAGCAAACTTAAATTGGATTTAAACTTAAATTTGGATTTATGTTTCAGAATCACAGCATATCACATTCTCTATAGCACTAGTATTACTTGCTATAAAAATTTCACAAATGTCCATAAATTGCAATCATTTATTCATCTTTACTTTTCTTTGACTTACGAAGTTTGTATATTTGAAAATATTGTGTATTTTTTTCACAATAAGATTATGTTATCTAGATTTGCCTTCTTCCCTTAAATGTGATTAAACTTTAAGAGGTATATTAAGCATAACTCAAAGCAATCGAATGCTGCAAATAAAGTCAATATCGTCCTATATCGTTGTCCATCTTGCCTGAGGATAGTGTGATTGTTCTGCCTTCTGATTGTTTATATAGCAACACTTATCCATATTAAAAGTTATATTCTGTGAGTAAAAATTATAAACATTATTTGTACTGACTACCCAAAAGACATCTTATTTATTGTTGATTTCCTCAAATGTTAGCTCAGGGACTGACTGAGACTGTAGTTTGGTGACTAGAACTGAGGGTTATGCTCCATAGTATTCAGGAGTTTTCCAAATTGCATACACTAGTATCAAATTAAGTAATATGAATAATGATCTCTTACTATTAATACTTTTTATGTTATCCAATTTGATACTATATATGTAAAACACTATAATGTTTTGTCTGATATTTCCAATGTTTTTGAGCATGGACATGAATAGAGACTATTTTACAGCAGAAAGTTGTGAAACATGTGAGTTGGCCCTCATTCTGTCTTACATTCTAAGTCCAAAGATTAATTATCCAACAGTCTGCTCATTATACTGAGCAGACATGTATGCAGGAACACAGGCATGTACACAGCATGTGAGAAATGAATAGAGACTAAGTAACTAAGAAAGTTTGTTCCTTATGGCCATTTTCTTTAGAATGTGTTGGATTAAGATTAAAGAACTTCAAAAATCATAATATATTTTAGAGAGATTATAAATTATTTTTTCATAAAGTCTATATGTATAGCTACCTCACTTTTCTGGACTATAGATAGTAAACTCCTGAAGGAAGAAAGAGTTGAACAGTCCAATATAAATGCCAAAAAGACCATGCAATTTAATAAAAGACTCTCAGAACCAATAGATTATTTTATTTAAACTTTAAATATAGTTTTAGCATTTCTGTTTTCTAGTTACTGGATTAAATAGAATGAGTTTGAAGCAGAAGCAGTGCTATTAGAGGCACATATATAGCAAATAGAATAGATGAAATGCTGGAACAATAATAACAAAGAAGTACTTTTTCCTTACTGTCATTTCCTAAAGAAATGACAACTCATGTCTCACGTTTGAGAGCATTAGTTCTAAGACTTAGGACAATAATTCATATTTAAAAGCATGGCCTTAATTCATCAAGATAAAAGTTCCTAGAATCTGATTAAAATCTCAGAAAAAGGAGTGACACATTTTAGAAAGACTTTCTTCAAAAATAGTTCAAATGAAAAAGTTCAAAGCTTCTTTTTTTTCTGAAAAATGTCCCCATCTGTATCAGCTTTTGATAAGTGAAGTGCTCTTATATGATAAAAAATTCTATGAACATTTTGATATATATGCATGCATGTACATTTTTGTAGGGAGCATGTTCATAGCTTTGATCTGTTTCTTAAAAGATTTATGATCTCAAAACGTTTAACAGAGGTTTGGAAGAAAATAGTCTACAAATAAGGATTTCAAACCAATGAATTTATAAAATAATCAAGCTTCAATAGAATATTTAGTTTTCATTTTTAAATACATATATGACATTTAAAATAGACACATGAAAGTTGTAATACATGAGTTAATGAAAATTTACTAAAGACTAAATGCTCTACTAAATAGTTTATATAATTACTGTATAAATGAATAAATGAATGTCTATGAAAGATTTCTATTTTCAATATGCCTCTTTTTAAAAAAATTATATTTGAAATATCTCAACTGTCTGCATAGGTAAGTGGTTTTTGTTTTAGGAAAAGCATGTGACTTTTTCAATATATCAATAATTTAAAAAATGTATTAGTATCAATTAGGTCTGGAGGGCCGTATCTTTATATTATTTAATACGAGATATTTTTAAAAGGTTACTTTTTCAACAAGACAGGAAGTTATTTTTCAATGAAAATATTATTTGAAGATTTACTTCAACTTACTTTCTATACTTTTCCTCTAAACATTTTTCCTTAAGTACCTTGCAGTCCTATTTATCTTATTATTTTCCTGAAACTCCTATTTGAAAGGAAACTCTAATTGCCGAATAAATCTCCTCCCATTTTTCATCCTTCACATCCTCTGTGCTTTGCTAACCACTCTCTTTCTTGATACTGTTCATTCCCTTAACATTTTTACATTAAATACAGTATAAAATATACTCAAATGATAAATTTAAACTCATGGCTTGAAAGTATTTGGATTTCTTTTGAGATAATAGCATAAAACAAATAACGTGAAGCCCTGAAAAGGATAAAAGTACATTATTTTGAGGTCCAGCTGTTTGCAGTTCCAAATACAAAATGGAGTGTATGAGATCTGACATGATTAGAATGACAAGGCAACAGAATGGGACTATATTGTTCTAACGATTTGTCCAAAGTTACAGTGATGATTTATAGTTTTTGTTACATTTTCAGTTTTTTTTTTTTTTTATATTTTTCACAATAGCTTCATGTAGCATGTTACATTTGCTTTTATTGATAAGAATATCCTATTCTTTGGAAATTGTGTTAGTTAGAACCTAGAACTAGAATTGCATTTACTGAACTGAATTCAAGGAAGATCAGTGATGTGTCAATGTTACTCACCCATTGACTACGTTCAAGTAAAAACAAAAAGAATTTTTCTCTTACTATAAGCAAAGCCTTTGCTAAGTGATTCAGGTCATTAAAATAAATGACTCATCTTCTAGCCTGCAAGAAAATCGCAGTCTAGTTGTAGACAGAAAAGAATTACATCAATAAATAAACATCAAATACATTTTGTTATGTGTCATATAAGCCAAATGTTAGTGCTTTATTCCCGGAGATGTTGTTCTGTGTAAGGATAAAGAAAAACTTCTTAGAGAAGGAAGCATTTAATGTAGACTTTGAAGAATGACTGAATTGTTGATAAGTCAACATAAAGAAGAGCAAGTAGCAAATAGATGGTTACAGTCCAGAACATTCTATTAGCAAAGATGATATAGAGATGTCAAAGTTGAAATTGTGCTTGGGGGAAAAGTGGTCTATATTAATAAAAGCACATATGTATAGAAGTGAAGGAAGTAAAATAAAATTGGAAAGGCAGGTTGATACATGGTTCTGAATTCTAAAGATAATAGGCAGTCACTGAATCTTTACCTGGTAAGAGTTGTGCTTTGGGAGAACATGTGTAAGATGAGAAAATGCAATTGATTGAAATTGGGAAGCACCATCAACATAGTGAGTCCAAATGTAGAGAGAAGGCTTTTAATAGTAATTCATGCGGAAGACAATGAAGACAGGAATTGCTGGTGGTAAGAATAGGAACTGACGTGTGGGTATGAATTTGAGACTCTGTCTGAGGCTAGAATTGATAGGATTCCATAACTGACTGGGGTGTGAGAGAGAATGGAGAGATTGAGATTAAGTTTATTCAACACCCATTTGTGAGTATTTTTGACATATTAATATTTAGACAAGTAATAGCCCCCAAGTGAAAAAAATAAAATGAGAACTTGGATTTTATTAGAGGAGTCAAATCTATAAATACACATTTCGTGATCAACTGCATAAAAGTGATAGTTGAAGCCATAAAAGTTTTTTTCAATTATCAATACAATAACAAGATAGAAGAGACGTAAGGTGATATCTACATTAAAAACAAAGAATCAAAGTTGGTGTCAGAGGTAGTAGGTATAAGGAGTTCCAGAACAATACAGAATAAAATCAGTGTCCTATAATTAATAAAATGGAGACAATGTTTCAAATTGATTGCTATACTTAATATAAATTGCTAATAAAGTTCAGTGTCTTAAGAATTAAGATAAATATTATGGAATTATCAATTCTATAACATGAAAATTATTAAGGAACAGTGCAAACACAGTGAACAGGACCTAAATTTTCAAGCTGTTTATATGGTTTCAATGCATTACACCCTTAACATTTTGATACAGTAATCTTTATGAATTTACTTTAGACAGATGAATGTTGCCACACCCACTTAACAGCTATTTCACAACTGTTCCTTAGGAATTACTTGATGCTGAGAATATCAAATAAGAAAGGAATGCTTTTAGGCTAAATAAGATCTTCAAATACAGAATGCTATAATTATTATTTGTAAGGAATTTCAAAAGTTCTTCTGATATATAAGCCCTAACAGATACAAGAATCTAAAATGTATCAATTTAGTTATCCAGAAATCTAATAAGGCTAGTGCCTTGAAAGCATTATAGTAAGATATTTTTCTTTGAAAAGGTAAATATTCCTGTGTCTTGTTGGTTTAGAAGATATTAAATATTAGGTTTGTCAGGATGAAAATTCATAGTTGATATTTTCTGAAATTGAATCCAAATTCAACCTGAAAAATAGTGTGATACAATGTTGACATCTCCTTTCTCTGTGCAATGCCTTTCCATCAACACCAAACCTGTGTTCTTTCTTATATTCACTGGCAAACTTAATCATTCCTTTGGTAGAAAATCTTGTTCTTTAATAGAGAAACTAACTCTCAGTCTGACAATATTATTCTAAAATATAGTTGTTTTTCTTTCTAGGCTTATTTTCCTTTGTGTCGCTGCTTAGTTTCGTGATTCACACATCCCCATCTCTTGTTTGACTAGCTTTCTATAAAAATGTGACATTTGTAGTCTGTGGACACCATGCCTGAAAAATACACAATTTAACTTTTTTTTTTTTTTTTTTTTTTTTTTTTTTGGTATTTTTATTTGTAGCACCTGATGTTGGTTCAGTCAGCTAGATTTGAGTCTAAATGTGTTAAGTTCTATCTCTGTCTTCTGGCTCTTTACCACCCTTGCTAAACACCTGAAGCTAGTGGGTGTTTTTCTGTAGGTCAGGAAAAAAAGTACAACTAAAAATATCTGTTTCTTTATTGTGCTAACATACTGGTTTCCTGAGAAAACAAGCAGTTCAAACATAGTTTTAAACTTTGATATGCAGCCGTAGAGTTATTTGATTGCTTCTCATTTAATAGAAATTATCTCATGGTATTTACTAGGATCATCGAATTCCACATGGTTGGGGTGGAAGCACTGGGGAGGTTGACATTGTGAAAGGCTATATCAGACCCTGTTAGGAGCAAACAAGACAAACTGCCCAGGTGTGCGATAGGCTTTCTTGCACACAACTGAACCCCAGGCTAAGGTGCTCCCTAGTACTAGTGTGATAGATTGGTAATGATTCATGGATTTAACTGGCTTTAAGAGGTCTCAGACAATCATTCAGTAAATATGTGCCACGTTTTGTCCTAGAAGATTTCTCAGTGAACGAATTAGACAAACCTCTCGCTCTCATGGAATTTATGTTTTGTAGTAGAGATACAGGTGTCAAACCAATGCCATCAAACATGCCCAGTGGTTATAATTGTTACAAAGTGGAATGAAGCAGTCGACAGAGTGAGCAGTTAATGAGTCAAGAGAGCAGTGTCATTTCAAAGAGGATGACCAGGGAGGGCCTTTCATTTTCAAAGTGATGTTTGAATATAGTACTGAACCTTTAGAGCATGAGATGCAGTGATATGTAGGGGCAGAACACTCCAGACAGAAGAAACAGTAAGTGAATACAAAGACCATGATGCACTCACGTGCTTCATATATTGGAGGAACTGGGGAAAACCACTAGTACTGGAATAGCTGAGGGAGGAGCAGTGGGAGGAAATGAAGTCAGAAAAGGAGTGAGAAGTGAAACTAAAAGGTATTTGTCTGAGGTGTGAAAGGAATACAAAATGCTTAGCAAGTATTTGTCATTTACCTAAGGGGATACAGCCTAAGAAATGCGTCCTTAGATTATTTTGTTGTGCGAACATCATAGAATATACTTCCACAAACCTAGATGGTAGAGCCTACTACATGTCTAGGCTACAGGGGATAGCCTATTGCTCCCAGGCTACAAACCTACACAACGTGTTACTGTATTGAATACAACTGTAGGCAACTGTAACACAAGGGTAAATATTTGTGTGCCTAAACATAGATAAGCTGTAGTACAAATTTGGTATAACATATTAAAAATGGTACACCCGCATAGGGCACTTACAATTAATGGAGCCTACAGCTCCCTGTTGCTCTGCATGAGTCAGTGAGTGACTAGGAAATTACTATTCACTACTGTAGACTTTATAAACACTGTACACATAAGCTACACTAAATTTATAAAAATACATATTTTCCAATAATAAATTAACCTTAGCTAACTGCAACTCTTTTACTTTATAAACTTTTAGTTTTTTTAACTTTTGGACTCTTGTAATAATACATCGCCTAAAGCACAAACATATTGTACCGCTGTAAAATTATTTTCTTTCTTTATGTCTTTATTCTATAAAACTTTTTTCTATTTTTAACTTTTAAATTTTAGATTTTTAGATTTTTTTGTTAAACCCAAGACATGAATTCACACATTAGCCTAGGCCCTACCCAGGGTCAAGATCATCAATATCACTGCCTTCCTCTTCAGATCATGTCCACCTGAAAGTCCTCAGGGGAAATAACATGCATGGAGCTGGCATCTCCTATGATAACACTATTTTCTTCCGGAATACCTCCTGAGGGATTTGCCTGAAGCTGTTCTACAGTTAACTTTTTTCTTAAATAGGAGTACACCCTAAAATAATGGTAAAATGTATAGCATAGTAAATACTAAGCAACAGACATTTTTCAGGTGCATTATAATTTTATGTGACTACCATCACGTATTGGGTCCATAGGTGACCAAGACATCATGTGGCACATGATTATTATCTGATTTAGGTATAAAAGACTCATTCTGACTATGAAGTGGAGATATTATAATAGACTATTTGGCGCTTGAGTGAAAATAGTAAGGGCAGTGCTGTGCTTACTCAGGTGGGAGAGCAGAGGTTTGGGTCAAGTGACAGTGGAAATAGTGAAAAGGAGTCTGATGCTGAAGATATGTTAGTTGTTGATGTGAAAGAGCTTGCTAATAGTTAGAAATAGAGTGTGGAAGAAGGAGAGCCCTCAAGGAAATGTCTCCACTGCATCTCCAAGAACCCAACTACAGAAGCAAGACAGATTTATATCAAAAATTTACTTTGGCAGCAATTTGAATGCCTGTAAAGTTTAGAATTCAAAGCAGTTTTATTTTGGCTTTTTAAAAATATGTTATCCTTCCTAACTCCAACCCAAATCCTTGCTCCTGTGGTTTAAGCCCATTTCATTTTTACTGTTCTCAAGGAGACTGAGCAATTTTATCCTCAGAAGCCATCAGCATTCTGTCATCATCCCACCATACAAATCCTTGGGCAAAAGCCAGAATGAAATTGTTCATTAAAATGACTTTGCAACTCATATTGAGTTGCCAGCTAACAAATGAAATAAATCCTACTTTCCCTACCATGTTTGTGTTTCTTTTTTAATTGGAAGACCATGGAGCCTTTAGAATAGAACTCTTAAATCTCAACCAAGTCCAGCAAGAAACTAGTCAGCTCCATTCTTTTGAAAGCTGTTTTTTGTTTTGTTTTGTTTTGTTTTGTTTTAATAAAAACTTAAAAATAAGAATACCATAGAAGTCTGTTATCTAAGTTGGAAATATATTTGTGAAACATCCTCATCTCTACAGCTTTACAAATGTTATTTGTAATAGAACTACTCTCATAGTTATAACCCTGGACCTTCATGTCAAAAACACTGATCATGTTATGATGTTTCAATTTATTAGTAGGCCTGCATTCTTTTAGAAGTTAACTGGTGTGAAAAAAATAGTAACATAACATTTCTAAATTTATCTTATCTGCTTTATACAGCCATGCTCAAAGACACAATTATTCATGGTATCATTATTAAATAATGCTTATTTTCCCTGAGAAACTTGAAAACATTGTTAATACTCTTTTTTGTTTTGAGTAATCCAAATGCTCTAAACTTTCTATATTATCATATATTATGCCAATTTCTAGCTTTAAACTTCTGAACTTCCTTCACAAGTACCATTTGAGTACAATATAAAGAAAGGTATTTTTATTTGTTTTTCCCCGTTAATCCTCAAGCTTTCTAAGAAAAGTTATGGCATTCTTAATATTTCATAGCATGCCCCAAATTAATGTTTTCACAAATATTCATGATGCTATTTACTCTTCACAACCTTTCAGCCTGGGTGAGAGGGGTACCCACATAATTTGTCCTACATCATTGCCTCCCATTCAGAGTGGGTGCTTTTTTTTCCCCTTTGCATCTTGGTAATTCAAAGTTAAAGATTTGTTTCATTATCTGGCTCAGCCAACTACACTGTAACCTGCTTCTGTTATATCATGAACTGCAGTGTAATTTTTTTATTATGTGACTCTAGGGAAACCATACTCATCTGTTCTGTATTTCTGCATCAAGGTAAAATAACTCCTGACCATTTGTTTTCTTTTCTGCTAATATTCTTCATATGTATCTACTTTGTTAAAAATTTTGAAATTATTTTTCTGGCTAATTACACAAATTAAGCTTTTGTAAATCTTTTATACCATATCTTAGATCATGAAAATATGAATTTTCTTGTTACTCCTTCAGTCTCCATCCTTCCAGCAACTGTTTAGGATAGAGGGCGTAAATAGAGGGCCAAACCTTTCATTCTAAGGCACATAATTTCTTTTGAATTTTTTATTTACTAAGAAAATACTCATGGTCTAAAGAAACCTAAGGAGGTCACACAGAATTAGGTTGCAAATGTATGATATAGAGAATGCACATTAATGTGCAGCAGCATTGGGAGCATGAATAGGAAAGGTGGAGGAAAAGCTGACTTCTGCTGTAGCTGTACAACGTATGAGAAAAGAGCTTATGGACCAAAGATTGAAATGACTGTAACAGAAATAGTGATGGTGAAGGAGTATGCTTGAATAGTATATCTTGCTATACTAGACATGAATTGTGAAAGCTGTCCTCAAATAGAAAAACATGACTTCAATAATTAAGATTTCCAATAAGGATACAGGCCAAGAATTCTCGAGTTTCTTCCATGTTAACATGTAGAACTTAAACAAATTTACAAGAAAAAAAACACACAACTCCATCAAAAAGTGGGTGGAGGATATGAACAGACACTTCTCAAAAGAAGACCTTTATGAAGCCAACAAACATATGTAAAAAAAAAGCTCATCATCACTGGTCATTGGAGAAATGCAAATCAAAACCACAGTGAGATACCATCTCACGCCAGTTAGAATGATGATCATTAAAAAGTCAGGAAACAACAGATGCTGGAGAGGATGTGGAGAAATAGGAATGCTTTACACTGTTGGTGGGAGTGTGAATTAGTTCAACCATTGTGGAAGACAGTGTGGTGATTCCTCAAGAATCTAGAACTAGAAATACCATTTGACCCAGCAATCCCATTACTGGGTATATATACCCAAAGGATTATAAATCATTCTACTATAAAGACACATGCACACGTATGTTTATTGCGGCACTATTCCCAATAGCAAAGACTTGGAACCAACCCAAATGCCCATCAATGACAGGCTGGACAAAGAAAAGGTGGCACATATATACCATGGAATACTATGCAGCCATAAAAAGTGTCAGTTCATATCCTTTGCAGGGACATGGATGAAGCTGTAAACCATCGTTCTCAGCAAACTAAAACAAGAACAGAAAACCAGACACTGCATGTTCTCACTCATAAGTGGCAGTTCAACAATGAGAACACATGGACACGGAGGGGAACATCACACACCAGGGCCTGTCTGGGGGGTCAGGGGTTGGGGAGGGATAGCATTAGGAAAAATACCTAATGTAGATGACAGGTTGATGGGTGCAGCAAACCACCATGGCACATGTATACCTATGTAACAAACCTGCATGTTCTTTCTGCACATGTATCCCAGAACTTAAAGTATATTAAAACAAAACAAAATAAAACAAAACAAAACATGTAGACATAGCCACAAACATTTTGGGTTTGAATTTTCTTTTTCTTTTCTTTCCTTTTTTTTTCTTTTCTTGTCTTGTCTTTCTTTTTTTCTCTCTTCTCTTCTCTTCTCTTCTCTCTCTCTCTCGAGAATTCTAGAGTTTCTTACATGTTAACATATAGACCTAGCCACAAACATTTTGAGTTTGAATTTTCTTTTCTTTTTTCTTTTCTTTTCTTTCTCCTCTCCTCTCCTCTCTTCTCTTCTCTTTCTTCTCTTCTCTTCTCTTCTCTTCGCTTCTCTTCTCTTCTCTTCTCTTCTCTCTTTTCTCTCTCTGTCTCTTTCGCTCAAGAATTCTAGGGTTTCTTACATGTTAACATGTAGACCTGGCCACAAATATTTTGGGTTTGAGTCTTTCTTTCTTTCTTTCTTTCTTTCTTTCTTTCTTTCTTTCTTTCTTTCT
>NC_045438.1:103199965-103208745 GCF_002776525.5 Piliocolobus tephrosceles | reverse complement strand
TCTTTCTTTCTTTCTTTCTTTCTTTCTTTCTTTCTTTCTTTCTTTCTCTCTCTCTCTCTCTTCTTTCTTTCTTCCTCTCCCTCTTTCTGTCTGTCTCTGTCTCTCTTTCTTTCTTCTCTTTCCTTTCTTTCTTTTTTTTCATTTTGAGACAGGTTATTAATTTGCCACTCAGGCTGGAGTGCACTGGCGTGACTTAAACTCACTACAACCTCCACCTCCTGGGCTAAACTGATCCTCCTGCCTCAGCTTTTTGAGTAGCTGGGACTATAGTCATGCACCATCACACCAGGCTAATTTTTGTATTTTTGGTAGAGACTGGGTTGCCATGTTGCCCAAGTTAGTCTTGAACTCCTGGGCTTGAGAGATCCTCCCACCTTGGCCTTCAAAAGTGTTAGGATTAAGAATGTGAGCCACTGTTCTGGCAGTTTTCTTTATTTTCTATGAAGAGCATGAGTTTCTACAAAAAAGTTTTTGATGACCTGTGTGCCCTAGGGAAGGTATAAAGAAAAGTGTTGCATCAAGGGGTTGGTGCTTTGCCTTAGTTCAAGAGATCTTCAGAGAACTTTAATTAGGAAAATGTTTTTAAAGATAGGATTGAGCAAGAAGACCATATGGGAAACTAAGCAGCAAGTGGCTTTGTTTCCCTGGAGACCTCGTATATGAAAGATCTTGGAATTATAGGTCTTCCCTGGTTGACTTCATTGTTATTTTTGAGATAAACTCCTTCAAAATCTGGTAGATTCACACCAATAACGTAAATGGGAAAATGAAATCTAAAGTCAATTGAAAACAAATTTTGAATTTTATAAAATATTATTTCTGATTTTTATTGGTTTTATATTGCAATGATTTGAAATTAATAAAGTTATGTATATGCCTTCTTTTCAACTTTGCTCTTCAAATGAACTAAAAGGATGCTACTGTGAGTTTGTGTGAATATAAAAAACAATGCCAGTTTAACTGTTTCTATGGTAATAATTGCTCATCTCTATGGAAATAGTCTGCCTATATAACAATAATCAGTGAAGAGAAAAAGGTATTGACTCCCTTTTAATAATATTTCTTTTTTTTTTTTTTTTCTATTTCAGTTCACCTTTTCAAAGGTCTTAATTTGTTTATTATACCAAGAAATCTGGACAAAATTATTCCTTTTCTCCTTTGCTTCCTTCACTGAATTCCAAATAAGTAAATACTCATGTGAATTGAAAACTAAAAATTCTGGCTCAGATTGAAGACTGGTGCTTTTATGTCAGTGCAAGTAGGGATGCCATTTTGTATCTTTTAAAACATGCTAGCTTTGGAATTAGACATCTGGCTGCAAACCTTGACTGTACCATGACTAACTAGCCTGGAAGTTATCTCCCCCGTATAGTTGTCAAGAGTAAAGGTAACATATATTTAGCACGTACAAACACAAGACCAAATATGGGCCGTACTACTGATTTGTTATGTGACTTTGGTTAAGCTGCTCAGTCCCTTGCAGCCACAGTCCACTCCTCTAGGGAGCTTCTAAAGTTTCTACTTAAATTTAGTGTTCTACATTTTAAAAATAATCTAAATATTATACTTATTGTGTACTTTACAAGGAAGACCCAGATCCCAGACTTTTAGGCAGATATTATGACCAATCTAGAAAACCATATGTGTTGTCTAGCTGTTTTATGGTTGCCTTCTCTGGTGTGATGGCAGTTACAGCCCATGAAGATTTCAATGGCGTTTGGCATTGTACTATCTTAAAAAGCTATTCTTCTATGCAGTTATTTGTCATTAGTCAGATACTAGCTCTCTTGAATGATTCATACAAATAAATAGTTTCTGCTTTAATTTAATATTCTTTCCTTAACATATGCTCCATCAACTGTGGTCTGCAAAATTTTGCCAATTATCGCTATAAATGCATCAAATAATTCTGTAGTATTGCTACATTCTCTGAAATTTATAAATGAATTAGTTCATTTTTATCCTTAACAGAAGTCTTTTGAATAGTCAAACATATGTTTGTTCTTTTGCATTGCAATTTAATTTTCCACATGAACAGCTTTAACTTTAGAAATATAAATAATTTTTTATATGACGAGTTTAGCATATATTTTTAATTTGGTCTTTTGTTTGGATCTATGGCATATGTACACGAGAGAGCAGATATAAATGTGTGTTTGTGTGTGTATCTTCTAAAATGCTTATCAGTGTTTGAACCAGATATGCAGTTGTTTTAGATATCATTAAAATTCATACTACAGGCTTAAGGAAAAATTAGGTAGTTTTTTTCAAAGTTACATTAAAGAATGAAGATAACTTTCAATGAAAGTTACACTGAATTGAGAATCCTTCAATAGCAACATTTAAAGGGTATATACTTGTCTATACTGGATGGTATTCTATTGAAGGCATAGCTGATGACTACAAAGTAGAAGCAAACTGTTCATAAGGGAGTGATTTATAATGGATAATAGGTTATATTCCCAAATATATATTCTGAATTCAGACAAAACCTGATTCATTGAATTTATTAACAGGGTTCTCAAATGAAGTAGGAATACATATTGAGACTAGAATACTAAAGCCTTTTCTTTATTACTATAAAATGTTTAGTAAGCATCTTCAATCTCCATTTAGCTATAGTTTTCCTCTTTGAAATATGAACCTTCCTACTTTTGAAGAATCTGTACTTTTTATTACAGAGTTTGACCTTCCTCTCTACTTTTTATATAGTTACCTTTAGCTTTTTCCAAATTAATTTCCTGATTATTTATCTTTTAATTTTTCCTAACTCCAAATACTTATGCTATTGCCCCAAAATAACATCTATTATATTTAAAATGTGTTCTGAAAATCTAAAATATCTTTAAAATCACAGAATTTTAGAAATATGGAATATTTATTTTTAAATAATTTCTTAACCAAGAAGCAAATATATTATTTTGTAATATAATTTAGACTACATAGGTGAAACAAATTTATAATTGGTTGATATGCTCTTTTTAGCTATATAGAATTTACTAATGAACACTCAGTGTTTGTGGAACTCAATTAGTGTTCACTGGTAAATTGTATATAGCTAAAAAGAGCATAGCTATATAAAGTGAAATAGAACACTCAGTTTGATCATACAGTGTGTGTTTGTGGGGTTGGAGAGTAAGATATTGTTTGTTTGGGGACTGTTTGTTTAATAATCCAAAGACCAAAATTGTTTTCTAAACTTTAGTGTCCTTAATAATCTATTGCTTCATATGGGAAAGACATGATGTTTTCAAATATAGAGTTGATGTATTAATTTTATTAATCATCATTCTTTAGTTTATTCATAATTCCAACTATAAACTCATGAATCTCTACCATAATACCACTAAGATATGTTTTTGCTTCTTTATGATCCAAAATTAGCCTATAAAATATAATTAATTGTGCTTGATTCAGAGTGTGTTGTGGGATCAAATGAGGTAATAGGCTGGTACGAGCATTTAACTGCTTAGTAAATGATGTCTTCTATTGCTGTTATTACCCCTTTTCTCTCTTCAAAAAATTTATTTGATTAGGCACACATACTTCAGTTCTCCCTATTTCGAAAAAGGGTATAGGACCTATTTTTTTTGTTTTGTTTTGTTTTGTTTGTTTTTATATAAGATTAAGTATCTACAGATCCATAAACAAGCCAGGACCCAATATAATAATTAGCCAAGAGAGGAGCTGGTTGAAATGGAAGACTGAAAGTATGACTGAAGAGTAATTTTTAATGGAAAAGGTCATGAGCTAACATAGAGGAAAAAAGTTAGAGACCAGGCTGGGGAGACCCTAAAAAGGATTTCGTATCTTATACAAATATAACAGGAAACCTGGGAACAACATGATTCAATTTATACTTAAAACCTATGCTGGCTGCAGTGTGGAGAATGAATGGGAAAGGCACAACAATGGAAGCAGGGAACATAGTGAGTTGTTTTAATTTAGATAGGGTCTGATGGACTAATGTGTGACAGTCAAGATGGGCATGAGAAGACAATTTTAAGCTGTGTTTTAGACGTGAAACAGTAAGTACAATGATGAATTGGATTCAAGAAGTGAGGACATAGATATGTCAAGGGTAACTTATGGATTTCTGGCTTGAGTAAAGGGTCGATGGAGGTGTTGTTTACAGAAATGGGAAAGATTACATAGGGAATGCATATTTTGATGAATAGTGGGTAGAAATCCAGAGTTAAGCTTTGGATACATCACATTTGAGATGCCTAAAGAAATTCAATGAAAAAGTCCAAGTAGACAGTTTAGTATTAGGTCTGGAGTTAAGAAGAACATGTCTTATACCTATTCTTCCCATACTTAAGATACTGTGTGAAGTATGTCTTTCACTACATTGTAAGATCTTTAAATGCAAGGACTCTTTCTGTCTTAATTTCGGATCTTCCACAGCATTTTCTACAAGGCAGAGAGTGGTTAAAGTGAAGAATAAAAAAGAGTTGTCATGAATTGAATCTGTGTACAAGGAGTGAGTTAACTGCCTCCAACTTAATCCTAATGAAAGGTTATTGATATTTACAGATGGTCAAAGTGAACAGCAATTAAATGGCTTGCCAAAGTTCACAAAGTAAATGGAAAACTAGGCCTGGTTGACTCTAGGGCACAAGTTGATCATATTAAATTCACTGCTTCTAATTAAGCCCTTGGTAAACCTCATCTGTTAAAAACATGTGGACAGTTATCGCACCAAACTCACTATATGCTAAGATGTTAGCACATAACAATATACAGAAAAAATGCCCATCCTTTTGGAATTTAAAATCTAGTGTGGGAGGCAGAAAATGAGTAAGTCTATGTAAAAAAAACAGAATTACATAATAGAGAGAAATTGGGGCTTGGATATCTTTATATGGGGCAGTTAGGACAGACCAAGCTAAGGGAAAAATAATTTAGCAGAGACCCATGAATAAGTACGAGGAAAGAATGTTCTAGTTAGAAAGAAAAGCCCTGTGGTGGAAAACATCTGTGCATCTTAGTCATGATCACCAAACAAGACAGCCATGCATAATGTGACTGCAGAGATGTACAGAGCCAAGCAATGCAGAGCTTTGTAGGTCAAGGCATAAGATTTGGATTTTTTTCTAGGAGCACTGACCAGTCATTGAATTATTTCAAGTAAGAAAAAGTCATAGTCTGCTTTATATTTAAAAATGATAACTCTGGTTTATGAGAGAAAGAATTTAGGGGCAGGAGCAAAATAAAGAAAGCCAGTCAGACAGCTCTTGAATTAATTCAGTTGAGAGATTCTGGTGGCTTTTGGCAGGTTATGAAATGTAGACAGAGGGAAATGCAGTGATTGAAGACACGTTCCAGAAATAACACCAAGAAGACATGTTGATGGGTGGGATGTAGGGGGCGACAAAAATCAGAAGTAAAGAATGATCCCCAAATGTGTGGTTTGAATGTCTGAGTACATGGTGGCACCTTCTAGTAAGATGGGAAAGACTGTGGAAGAAAGTGCTTTGGTAGTGGAAAATAAAGAGTTCTAATTAGTAAACGTTTGTTGAATTAACGAATCTCAATATTGGCTTTGTTTATATGATTAAATACCATATTTCCTTGCATGATCATTTATTTATGAATTGTCTGTGGCTGCTTTCACATCATAATTGCAGAGTTAGGTAGTTGCAACAGAGGCCTGACAGCCCACAGAACTGAAAATATTTACGTTTTAGTTCATTGTAGAAAGAAGTTTGTCAACTCCTGTTGCAGAGCATGGTTTAAATGTAAAACAAATTTTAGAGTATAGTTTTCATTTTTTGAATCCAAAGGCTGTTCTTTATTCTCCATAATCCTTATAAAGCCTTTGACTCCTTATAAAACCATCCTCTCATTATTAAACTATCCCTTTCTAAGTTAATGCACTACTGTGGTTCTCTCTCTCTCTCTCTCTCTCTTTCTGTCTCTCTCTCTGCCTTCCTGTCGCTCTTTCTTTCTGTCACCACTTATTTTGGTGGTATCTTTCCCTATTTGTTTCTCTTTATCCTCTAAAAGTGGTTCTTTCCTAAGTTCTTGCTCTATTGTGTCATTTTCTCAAGATCTTCATAGCTTCCCACCTGACTTCTTTTAGGTGTCTACACAAATGTCAGCTTACATGAGAAGCTTTCTCTATTTAGTATAGCTTGCCAAGCCTAATACATCATTGTCTTCCATTTTTCATTACTGACCTTCTATCTCATTTTGTTTAGTTGTCCTTTGTCTGTCTCTCCCCAAATACTATGCCAGTCCCATGAGGATGGGGACTTTTTTCACAGGTGTATTTATTCATTTGATAAATTCTTCATTGCTAGGATAGTCCAAAGAGTACTATAGGGGCTCAATAGAGATTTGTTGGATAATAAATGTATACAATGAATTCTTCTGTCTACAATGATCTCTTTTCCTTTGTTAAGTTATAACACTTTTCAATGTCACTGCTCTTCTGGGAATGAGTGATTTGCTATCTTGGGAAGTCCTTGTATTGTTGCCTCCTGTTGTTGTTTTTTGCCTGTATTGGTGCCTAACTCCTCTTAGATTCCTGACTTATTTCTCTAATAAAGTTTGAACACCGAGTATCAAATATGATATGATGAATACACACAGACATGCACACACACACACACAGTGAGTTAATAATGCTATATATGCACAAGCCCTCATTGTTTTGTACTTGGTTGATTATCATCTAATGCTCTTTCCTCTGCAGGAATGCTGTTCTTAATCTTACTTGTTGAAGAAAGAGGGGGGATTTATTTCCTAAGGCATTTTCCATATTGATTTGTTTTTAATCTTCAGAGAATCATGCAAAAATGACTTCTATCACATTTTATTTTATGTTCATGTATGGATCGAAATCATGAATTACTTGTGTAAAGAAGATGAACATTTATAACTATCTGTTTCTAGAAGTCCATAAAACATACTCTTCTTGAAAACCAAAAGGAAGGTGCTATAATCACCTAAAATTTCTCCATTATATTATGTGTAGCGTAGAAAGAATAAGCATTCAATAGATAACAAAATAAGTGACAAAACTGAGAAGTTTTAAATTTACTTCTCTTTAAAGAATAATTATCATCTTCAAAAATAGCCTGTTCAAGTTTCAGTAGTTCCTTCTTATGTAAGGTTTTGCTTTACCTGATTTCAGTTACCCACTGTCAACTGTAATTTGAAAATATTGAATGAAAAAATTCCATAAACAATTTATAAGTTTTAAGTTGTGTGCCATTGAGTAGCATGATGAAATTTCATGTCATCTCACTCTATTCTGCCCCAAATGTGAATTATCTCTTCGATTGGCATGTCCACACTGTCTATTCTATGCACCCATTAGTCACTTAGTAGCTAGCATGTTTATCAAATTGACTATCAAGGTATGGCAGTACTTGTGTAAAACCCTTATTTTACTTAATAATGGCTCCAAAGAGTAGTGATGCTGGCAATTGGATATGCCAAAGAGAAAGAACAAAGTACTTACTTTAAGGAAAAAGGTTAGTTTCCAAGGTAATAAGGAAAGAAGAAAAAACATATGTTTAGTTTGCTAAGATCTATGATAGGAATGAGTATTTTATCCTTGAGGTTATGAATGAGGAAAAAGAAATTTATTATATATATATATATATATACACATACACACACAGAGACACACACACACACACATACATACACATACAGAGTTTAGCACTAACCATGGTTTGGGAGAGCCACTGAAAATCTTGGAACATACCCTCTGTGGATAAGGGGAGGGCTACTGTATGTCTAAGGTGATCTAGACAAGCATTTTCTATAAAGGGACAGATAGTAAATATCTTAAGATTTATGGGCAACATAGTCCCCATTGCAACTACTCAACTCTGCCATTGCAACATAAAAGCAGACAGGGACAACACTGTCAACCTAAATAACAAAAAGAGAGAGCCTTTCTTTTTTTTTTTTTTTTTTTTTTTTTTATTATACTTTAAGTTCTAGGGTACATGTGCATAACGTGCAGGTTTGTTACATATGTATACATGTGCCATGTTGGTGTGCTGCACCCATCAACTCGTCAGCACCCATCAATTCATCATTTATATCAGGTATAACTCCCCAATGCAATCCCTCCCCCCTCCCCCCTCCCCATGACAGGCCCCATTGTGTGATGTTCCCCTTCCCGAGTCCAAGTGAGCTCATTGTTCAGTTCCCACCTATGAGTGAGAACATGTGGTGTTTGGTTTTCTCTTCCTTTGATAGTTTGCTAAGAATGATGGTTTCCAGCTGCATCCATGTCCCTACAAAGGACGCAAACTCATCCTTTTTTATGGCTGCATAGTATTCCATGGTGTATATGTGCCACATTTTCTTAATCCAGTCTGTCACTGATGGACATTTGGGTTGATTCCAAGTCTTTGCTATTGTGAATAGTGCCGCAATCTACAAGAAGAATATTTATTTAAGAATGGGCATTGCAATGAGAATTAGCATGCCATAGTAAACTATGTGCATATTCAGAATGTTAAAGGAAGATAATGGTTTTTAAAGGAAAAATGAGGACGATTACATAATTGTTTTGAGATAATTATATTTATATATGGGAATCAATAATGAGAGTGGTGCCAGTCTGAGGTTGGACAGACAGTTGCTGGGTGGCTATTGTTGCAGCAGCATATTTTTGTGTAAAGTCTCAGTGACCTTTGTGTAAGGTTGTGGGTTTTGTAGGCTTTTGTGATTCTTCTTGTTATTAGGCATTTATGCATCAGAATCCTGTCTTCATCGCTTTCCCCCACTCTATTGTCAGGTTTTTGCCGCCC
>NC_045438.1:103196702-103199865 GCF_002776525.5 Piliocolobus tephrosceles | reverse complement strand
TCTTCCCTTCTTCCCTTCTTCCCTTCTTCCCTTCTTCCCTTCTTCCCTTCTTCCTTCCTTCCTTCCTTCCTTTCTTTCTTTCTCTCTCTCTCTCTCTCTCTCTTTCTTTCTTTCTTTCTTTCTTTCTTTCTTTCTTTCTTTCTTTCTTTCTTTCTTTCTCTTTCACACAGGCGACTCCATTTTGATTCAGACAACTTTCACAATATGTAAGTGAATGGGTGTGGCTGCAACTTACAAGAGTTGTGTACATGGCTCTGGGTGCACCCTGTACACCAACATTATTAAATGCTGAGAAAGTAGGAGTGGCCTGAGAGGAAGCTGAGGGAGTCCTCAATGGAGAGCGCTGAAGTCTGGCAGGGAGCCCTTGAGCAAAAGGCAAAAATATGTCCCATTGCCCAGAGATACCCAGGCTTTGAAATGACTAATGGACAAAAAAGAAAAAAGAAAAAAAAAACACACACACAAGAATTTGAAGTTGATAAGTCACAAATAATTTGCAAGTTTATTTTCCTGTGTTGAAAAGGGATACGCAAAATAGCTAATTATTTAAAGTTTCTCTCTATATATTACATTATTAAAAACTAACAAGTTGAAAAATGAACCCATAAAAGGCTACATAGTTACTTTCTTGACTGGCCTTTTAGTTTGTCTACTTTTGAGTATCAAAAAATCATGCTCTTTCTCTTTAAAAATTAATTATAAACTCCTAAGCTGAAGAATGTTTTCCATCTAAATCTCTGTGTGAGGATACTTCTGGGACTTAGAGATCTTAACCTATGTAATGGTGATGGTGGAGGTCGAGCTGTTAGAACTCTCTCGGGCACTTTGGTCCTGGCAGATGCCCTCCTAGCTGCTTTGTTTCCAGGGAAGTGATGGCTACATATTACTCTCCAGCAATCCTATTCTTTTTCTACGTCCTGAACATTTCAATCCCAGCCTTTTGGGAAAGAAATAATAATAGATGAGGAGAGTAGAGTGCAGAGGACAAGAAGAAGAAATGTCTGTATAAATAACTGAAAGTTTCTTACAGACCACTGTTGCAAAATCCTAAAATACAATTTTTCATAGAAATGTTAGAACAGAAAGATTTTGCTAGGCAAATTAGACTGAGCATATATGCCTTTCCCCTTTTGATAACCACCACTCTTTACTGGTATCTAATTATGATCTCCTGACTGATAAGTGAGAATTTTATTTTCTCAAATGAAATCATTATGTCTGTCTTTTATACATAGTAGAACATATTACAATGAGGCAAAATAAATTTGCTGTCAATTTGATACATAAAATCACATTGCACTACACAGTGCAAAATCACAGTGTGCCTCCTCATTTGTAAAATGAGCATCTTGATAATAATGATAAGGATGTTGCTAATAAAGATAGCTTGTAGAATTTTTTTTTTTTTTTTTAGAGTCTCACTCTGTAGCCCAGGCTAGAGTACAGTGGTGCAATCACAGCAGCCTTGACCTCCAGGGCCCAAGGGATCCTCCCACCTCAGCCTCCTTAGCTGTGTGTGCAGCGCTATGCCTGACATATATATATATATATTTTACATATGGGGTCTCACTATGTTGCCCAGGCTGGACTTGAACTCCTGGACTCAAGGGATCCTGCCTTGGCCTCCCAATGTGTGAGGATTACAGATGTGAGCCACCATGCCTGGCCATGATGTTTTAAATGTTAACTAAGTGATATGGTTTGGCCGTGTCCCCACCCAAATCTCATTTTGAATTGTAATTCCCATAATCCCCACGTGTCGTGGGAGGGACCAGGTGGAGATAATTATAGCATGGTGGTGGTTTGTCTCATCTTGTTCTCGTGATAATTAATTGGTTCTCATGAGATCTGATGATTTTGTAAGGGACTTCTCCCTTCACTGGGCACTCATTTCTCTCTCTGCTGCCACGTGAAGAAGGACATGTTTGCTTCCCTTTCTGCCATGATTGTAAGTTTCCTGAAGTTCCCATGGCCCTGCAAAACTGAGGGTCAATTAAACCTCTTTCCTTTATAAATTACCCAGTCTCTGGCAGTTCTTTATTGTAACACGAGAACAGCCTAATACACTAAGGTATCGTGTGTAAAGCATTTGACCAAATGCTGTGCTAGGAACAGTGCCTAACACAGAGGAGGCATTTGGTAAATACTGTTGAATGAAGTAAGAAATGAATTAAGATTATCAGAGTCATACAAATATTCAATAAATGTTAGCTATCCTTCCCTTCCCTCCCATATACCTTTAGTATTTTACAAGGTACTTAGTATTGCTATGTAAATATATAAGTCATGTTTTAAACAAAATTGTTAATGCCAAGTGGGTGATACTACATGTAGACTCAGTTCAGTTCCTGTGTGCTTGCTATGGATACACTAACAAAGCAAATAGATGCTTTTCTAACACACTGAGGCAATGCATCATTCTCTTCTGACCCTGTATTTTTCTTACAGAATTTCAAAACAGTACAGGTGACCATCTAGTGATATTGAGTGATGTTTTCCACAAGCAATTCCATTTTGATAACTGGGCAATTTTCTACTATTGATGAGTCAAGTTTCCATTTGTAAGTTGTTCCCTCTGAATCAACATGAAAAATGATGCAAACTTCAAATATATTGGAAGCATCAGTATAAGGCAACAATAAAAAGGATGGTTTTTAAGACAGTCCTTAAAGTTATTTTGTATCCCCTGAAACATTTGTTTATGGTGATGAGGTGCCATTGCATGAGTGTTTCCTTTAATCAACTGAGTGTATGGAACTTGAGTTACTGCATTAAGCACTTAGGTTGATGCTTAAATGCAATGCTTTTGAAATGCTCTTTGCAGTTTATGGTCTTGGCTGCAGTGGAAATACTGAATTTGACATTCTTGATGCAATAATTGTCTCCTCTATTGAGGCAAGATTTTTTTAAAACCTGGCTGATCTTGTGTACCCAAATAAGACAGCCCCTTCCCTCTGGCAGATTCAAAAAGACAAAAAGGAAAGGAGAGGAAAGGAGAAGAGAGGAGAGGAGAGGAGAGGAGAGGAGGAAAGAAGGGAGGGAGGGAGAGAGGGAAGGAAGGAAGGAGAGAGAGGAAGAGAGAGAGAGAAAGGGAGGGAGGGAGGGAGGGAAGGAAGGAAGGAAGGAAGGAAGGAAGGAAGGAAGGAAGGAAGGAAGGAAGGAA
>NC_045438.1:103175635-103196692 GCF_002776525.5 Piliocolobus tephrosceles | reverse complement strand
GAAGGAAGGAAGGAAGGAAGGAAGGAAGGAAGGAAGGAAGGAAGGAAAGCAAAGATGAAGGAAAAAGAAAAGAAGATTAAGTAAAAAGAAACCCTTATGTAACTCCCAGGTGGTATATTTAAGTGCTAAAGGAGAAGCTCTATTTATTTTTAGTGTAGTTCCTGCCTTTTGTTATATGAATATAATCAACATAAGTTTTGAATATATAATCTCATGCCTAGGATCACTGAAGGACAACCAAAAAATAATGTAAGCTACATAGTCAAATATGTTATAATGATATGGACACACTATGAGGTAGTTCTCTTGGATTTGATAATGGAAAACCTGCTCCAGTAATAATAGACAACAGTGACATGGGACCATTCAAGCACCAAACTCTGTTCTAGGTGAACTATTCTTAGCTCTTGATAGTAACTTTTTTGCTCCTCCAACACTGCCATGAGGTAGATAGATAATATTATTCTCATATTGCAGAAAAAGACATTGAGACAC
The DNA here is from genome assembly GCF_002776525.5 of Piliocolobus tephrosceles. Taxonomy (NCBI): domain Eukaryota; kingdom Metazoa; phylum Chordata; class Mammalia; order Primates; family Cercopithecidae; genus Piliocolobus; species Piliocolobus tephrosceles. The sequence goes on along the minus strand of NC_045438.1, from coordinate 103,196,197 downwards.
AGAGAGTTTAGGCAGTTTGCTCAGTCATACAACTTATAAGATGAACATGGAATTTATCTTTCAAACGGAAACTTTTGAGACTGATAGAGGATGCTGTAAATAAGTATACAAAGCAGCAGGAATAAACCAGAACAGATCTGTAAAATCTAGGATAAATGGTTACCCTAAAAAATTAGGGATTTGGATATTGGATCCAGATCATAAGTCTGTGTTAGCTACTCTAGTGACCACTGTTCTCACATTTTGGCCTTTGTCCATTTTGCTCATCCCTACAGCCTTCATTCCTCCACTCTTCCATTCTTGCTCCTAGACTTTTTCTTTCACATGCCTTCCATTCTTGTCTGTAATGCAACTGATGCATCAAATCACCTCCAATTTGTATGTGAACCACTCCCAACAAGGATGAATAAGACAGAATCCTCATCCTCCAGGACCTCAATACAGCCAAAGGTCCAAAACTTCATTAGTTCCTTCAGGGAAAAGGTTAGATTTATTATCTTGCTTTGTTGTATCGAAGGAGTGCTCATTGGTTACCAAGAAAAACAGCTCATGTGCTTTTAAACCCATCTGCAAAAATTCCCTATGGTTTCTGATGAACAGAAATCTATACTGAACCTGAATCATTTGAAAGTTTGGCCAATAAAGGACATGATGCTCTCAAAGGAATTTTATGTTGTCTATCCAAATTCAAAATGAAAGTATTAAAAGCACAAAATGGAAATGCAGCTGGTTTTTCTCTAAGGTTTATCAGTGATGAGTCACCTATTTTTATTGCATAAGAAATCAAATCTAGTGTTGTAATGAAAACATGATACAGTAAATTTAGGATAATTCTTGGAGCACTCAAGATGTGCCTATTTGTTCAGGGACACTGAGTCCTTTGAGATTTATTTTAAGTACTTTAATATTCTGTAAGAAAGGCTTTTGTTTTTTTCAGTGTTAGAGGAAAACTGCCCCATCTTCTAAACACCCACAATGACTGTTAATTCAAGAATTGTTACAGAAGCAGGATATGTAGATTATGCACTTATGCTTTGTATTTATGTCCCTTTATCAGCATGAGGCATATATTTACTTACATGTAGTTTAAGCATTACGTTTTTACATCTTACCTCTTTTTGTATTCACTTAACATATGAGCTTCCTATTTCCCTAAAGATGTTAACTGCATCAAAATTTTACCTGAGTGTTCTGACAGTTAAACTCTGAAGAGGGAAAGGGATCGAAGGTCAGATTGATCTAGTGTCTGGTACAGGAACTGGAAAAAGAAAGAAGTAAAAGTCATCTATTAATTACCTTTGCTACATGGAAATAGGTTTTCTCATCTATTATTAAGGGGTCATAAAGAATCACACTGCTATTTTAGACTTCTGCCTATCTAGCGTAGAGGTAAATATGTATAACTTTAAATTTCGTATTTGTAAAAACATGTATGGTGATAATTTCACAGGTATAATTTGAATCTCATCAGTGTATGAAAGTATATCCTTTTCATAATGGATTTATTGAAAGATTCATACGACTTTAAGAACTATTTTGCGAAGAGAGTAGATTTTAAGTGTTCTCACCTCACAAAAAATGAAAAGTGTGTGAGGTTGTACTTATGCTATTAGCTCAAATTAGTTATTCCACAATGTATATGTATTTTAAAACAACATGCTTTACTTAAAACAACATGCTTTACATGATAATTATATATAATTTTGACTTGCTAATTAAAAATGAAATGAAATAAAATACCTTAAGAAACAGAGACATATTTCAGGATGTTAGTTACCATCCATGCAAACATCTCAAACCACTTAGAATGTGTATATACTTATAACAGTAAAAACCTCCATTACATTCCTACTATAATTAATAAATATGTGTTTATTTTTGTACACTTCTCACACTGAAAACTATGCAATTTAAGGGATTTACTGCATAAATTAGTGATCCTAATTGACTTTTCCACTCCTTTAATCTAGACTATGTTCAAAAATACAGTCTAGGGAGGGGGGAGGGATTGCATTGGAAGTTATACCTGATATAAATGATGAATTGATGGGTGCTGACGAGTTGATGGGTGCAGCACACCAACATGGCACAAGTATACATATGTAACAAACCTGCACGCTATGCACATGTACCCTAAAACTTAAAGTATAATAACAAAAAAAAGTACAGTCTAACTTATATAATCATAATTTAACAGCTAATGTACCTCTAATTGAAGAATGAGTATATTTCATAAAGTAAGACCCATGCATGTACAACTATATCAATTTATAGATTTATGAATATGGTATTAGGCTAGCATTTATTATGAGTAAAGCGATGTATGGTTCATACAGAATATCATTCATTGGTTATGCTTTTCTGTTTGTTTTTTGTTTTCAATCTAATGTATATAGAGATAGAGAAATTATTAGACATCAGGGTCCAATAATGTATCTTTTATTCTCTTTTTTAATAGAAACTAGTTGTATGACAGTCAGAAAGCCTTTTTTTTTTTTCTTTTCAGCAGTTTTTGGAGCAAAGAAGTGAAATAAATTTCCTCTAAACCCCAAGATATCAAAAGTTAAAGTTAAGGCATATAACAGTAGATACACTTAATTCTACACATTGAATAACGCTTAGGGGACTCGAGAAAGAATGTCCTACTAACTTGCTGACCTGCTTATCTATGTACAGCAGGGATTTGGACCCTGTAGGAAAGATGAACTGGCTTATTTACAGATAGCAAAAAGTATATTGTTTTAAAATTTAAAGAAACTATATTAGAACTGGTATCCCAAAACAGCATTTGACATCTGTGATTTATGTATGTGTTACCCAGTACCCTCTTTCCTTTAACATTACTTATACAATACTTTTAAAGCTTAGTATGTCATATTAGAGGATAAATGAAATTTCATCCTATGCTGATAATGGATTGACTAATCACCTGAAAGAACTTTAATAAAGTACAATTTCACTAATGTGATGTACTAATAATAACCAATTTAATTTGAAACTAAGTTAATAGTGCAGTAATATATTTATACAACTAATATTGTTAAATTCTTAATTTTCATCCTCCTTATTTAAATTACAAATTCCTTTAAATGAAATTCACTTATGAGGAGTGTAATGAATTTTTACTTTAGCTTTTCAATTGCAATAGCTTTTACACTTGTCTGCATCATATTTCTGTATAAATTCTCCAAGGGACACTTGAAAATATGATGTAGAACAAGTGTGGACCTATCCAAAAGTTTTACAAATTACACTTCATAATTGAAAATGCTTATAATCTAGAAGTTCTGGAGTATTTATCATCATAGTTTTATACATTATAAATTTATATGTAATATAAATTTGTATATAACTATTAAATATAATAAAATATATTAAAATATTACTAAACTTATACATTTTCTGATATGTATTATAATATTTATTGGTATTAAGGACACAATTCTCTGTTTACGTATATATAGTTATACACACACATTTTTACTTTCAATTTTAGAGAGAAGTTTTAAGAATTGTTATTAATCTATTTAATCACTATTCCTACATATTATTTTGCTTTTGCAATTCTGACATTGTTATATAGATTCTGACAATTCTATCTCCAAAAGCAATATGGCTTTGTTCTCCATTTCTTCAGGGTACCCTATCTAATCCAGGAAAATTTGTTCCAAAGACAATGTTCAGATGAAAATGCAGAAAATTTCTTCTTAAGACAAAATTCAGATTTAAATGCAAATTTCAATCCATTAGTCAAGTCTGTTAATCAATTTTTTTTTAAAAAATACAGTATGAGTTTCTGACAATTAAAATGGAGACCAACCATGAACAATCAGTGTAGCAGTGCCTGTTAATATTCTCAGAATATCCACTCCATTATTGACCAAGATAGTATGATTCCTACTGAAAGCACCAAAAACTAAGACTGATAAGTAAAATTCAGCAACATTAATGAAAAATTTTGTCTAATAAGGCATAGTTATTTTGTTGCTCTGATAAATATAATTTTGACTTGAAATTTTGTTTTGAATATACTGCAAGATTTACCTTGATCAATATTGATTACACTAAAATGTAAAGCAAGTTTACTTGAAATTATTATTTCTTTTTTAATAGTGGCTAGTATTCAGAAGCTTCCTGCAGCCTCTGTTCTAACAGACATCAACTTTCCAATGAAAGGACGGAAGGGAATGGTTGACTGGGCAAGAAACTCAGAAGATAGGGTAGTAATTCCAAAAAGCATTTTCACTCCGGTGTCATCAAAAGGTAAATATCTGAAATAATGTGAACTTGAACAAGACATTTTTGATAAGGTCATTTAATTAGAAATTAGGTGTAAATCTTCTCACATTAAACAGTTTAGAAATAGTCTGTAATCATTATGTTAAACTAATTTTCTAAATATGGACAACTTATTCTTGGTTCAAAAGTCTCTGAATTTACTGAATAAAACAGTCTATTACAGTGTGAAAAATATACAAGTGCAAATTATTGACCTGAGCTTGCCATGGTCAAGTTTCAATATTCATGGTTTTATCCCTGTGTAAAGCATGTGGACTAATATTTTACCTTTAGGTATTGAAATGTGTTGTATTTTCTATGCAATGTCATTTTTATTTCTGCCTTATTAAAATTTGCCTTGGTTTAAAGATATTATTTTGGCATACAAAAACAAATTTAATACCTGGGTGATAAAATAATCAGTACAACAAGCCCTCATGACACAAGTTTACCTGTGTAACAAACCAGCACATGTTCTCCTGAACTTAAAATAAGGTTTAAAAGAAAACAAATTTGAGAAAAAATTAAGTTTTTAGAACATTTGTAATAGCCTTTAGAATTAATGGCTCTTTTCAAAAGTGACATCGTGGTCACTTTTGCAGATTTCAACCTTAAAAGGTAAAAATCCAAAAGAGAATTGATTCTCTTTTCTGATATCCTTGGGAAATTAAACTCTTAAAGGGAGATTCAAGCAGCTTCTTGTCTCAACCTGATAAAGGAAGTTTCCTTCATGATGCAAAACTATAGAAAACACATCTTTAAGAGCTATCATTAACGTGCATGGTTAGGAATGCATTTCTTTTTACCAGGCTTTATCTTTGCATAGGGAAGTACTGGAATTATCTTGTTATTAGCAGATTAAAGTTTTATAAGACATAGTATTTTCTTGCTGTTTGCTAATACTTCAAATTTTATTCTTTCTAGAATTAGATGAATCATCTGTATTTGTTCTTGGAGCAGTACTATACAAAAACTTAGATCTAATTTTGCCCACTTTGAGGTAAGCTACAAAGTAATAAACTGTTGTAATTTTGTAAATTATTCCAAAATGTGATTAGAGTTCATTCTATAAAAATAGTCAAACAAGCTGTGGTAATACAAAGAGATTTTTCTTAAATGAAGTAGAAAATACAAATTTAATGAACAGGCTATTAGCAATTATGCATTTCAAAACAACTAGAAAAGATAATTTTGGTGTCTGATTGTAGCCCTGCAAATACTTTTGTGACTAATAATACCTTGCCTGGATACTGAAAAAAGAAAAGAAAAGAAAAATCACAAGTGTCTCTAATAGAATGGGTCACTGTAAAATTAATCTGTCTTCTTCCTTTAGTTGTGCTTAATGGTACTGTTTATCAACATGACATGAAATTAAAGGAGTGTCATGATGACTGGGAAAACATGGTATTGTTTATTTGCACAAGATCTTAGTTTGCTTTGAAATAAATTTTCAGTTACAGCTACACTTTTTAAAAATGCTACTGTTTATTTAGAGGACTATTTCTGGAAGAAAGCTATTAATTTATTTCCTCCCAGATATTAAAAACAATTACAAATAGTAATTCTACCAAAACTAACTTATTTGCTTTACTGTCTTATCTACTATACCAAATCTCACAGAAAACATCATTCACATCTACTTGGGTTGTGATGTTATCACTCATAGTGACCTGTTTCTCCACATCACCTCATTTTGGAAGATAGAGATAAAGTTGTTTTAGTTAAATACGATCACAGTAGGACTTCTTTCTTATACCCTCATAAATAAAGCTTTACATTTTTGGAGAGGAAAGAATATAAATAATGTGTGCAGTTATACTGTGGACAAAACAAATAGTCTAATAAATAAAAACAATTAGAGTTCAGTGCAGATGAAAAAAATATCACCCAAGGAAGCAGCAGTGATTAGGCATGAATCTTTAGAGAAAATGTTTCTATGTGAAGCACATTATTAATATAGGTAGAGAGTCATCCAGAGCCCCTGTAGATGCCATGCAGGGTCTCCTTCAACCATAGAGACAACCATGGGGAGTTGAAATTTATTTGCCTCCCTTCTCCTCTGAATAGAATTCAGACTTCCTTAATTTGGATCAGTCTGTGTTTGTGTTTTGCTAACAAAAAAAGTTTGAAAACAAGTCTACTCTCAACTTTTCCAGTGATTTTATTAAAACTCATTGGTATTTACAGTTACTCACAGATAAAATTTATTCATAGTTACACTGCCTATATCTTTATGTTTGATGTTGATGAGAGATATGCTAAAGTTAAAAATGCCCAGATAATCAAAGTTAGACATTTATTTCCACAGGGAATTCATTTATATAAAGCTTATATTTTAACAACTCTAGACTAGACACTAACTTAAAATCAGGCGACTTGTGTTTTCATTTCAATTAAACATGTCGAGAGTTTTATAAATTTGCCCAGTCACTCAGTAATTGTGTGCGTTCAGTTCAACTTTAAAATAGAAATGTATTTATGTGCAACGTTCTCCCTATTTGATCCTGAGATACATAGTGAATAAAATGAAATATTCAACATAAAAATTTTTAGATTAGTTTCCCTCCTAGATGTCCAGCAGTGTTGGATTATGATTAATCTTGTTCCATATAATCTCATAGCACTCACTCACCTACACAAATGAAGTCAGGTTATTCCAAGTTTTATAAATTTATGCAGTCAATATAATTGGAAATTCCTTCAGGAAATTTCCCAAGGGATCCCAGCCTTTTTTGTAAAATGAAAAGGGAAGCATTTAATTAGTGTTTGAACTTTAAAAAAAGAATATCATGACAGAGGCAGTTTGTCTCTTAAAGCTTATGGGTAGATTAATGGCTTCATTATGGATGATTTAATGGATATAGCAGAGACCAGTCTGACACACTGGCTCCCCTGATGCCGCCTGTAACACAAAGGGATTCAGACAGGGGACTGGGCAAGTCACTGACTTTTTTTATAAGTAAAATGTGGTAATTGAACTTAAAATTTTTTTCACCTTCAGAAATTATATTTTCATTGCAGAAAGTTCCTACATATTCTTTAGATTGAAGTCCTTAATAACTTCTGTATAAGAATCACGAATTTGTTTACCTATACATTCTTTGTATCCATAAAGTAATTTAGTAAATGTTTATAGGACAACTAAATAGTACTTAGATCACTGATCAGATATAAGGACAATAGAATGCTCGGGATGAGATATTTGTTAAGTACTCTTAGAAAAGTGAAGTACTAGTGTTTACTTCTCATTTTCTTTTATCTCTTGTAGTAATATAATGTGACCACTAAGTACCCTCGAACTTGTTTTTCTCCATTTCAAAACATTCTTCCAGAAAGTCTAATGAGTAACTGCACAAATTATAGGTCTGCTAAATGAAAATATACTTTTTATTGAACAAGGGTGATACTTTTTTCCACAGCCACTCAGCAAACATTTACTGAGCAGCATCCCTGCTAACAGTACTGTATGAATTCTTTTAAACTTCCCCTGCTATCGCAACTTTCAGAACAGTTCTTGATAAAGGGTCAAGGATTTTTTTCTGTAATAATTAATTTATTTTTATTTATTATTATTATTATTATTATTGAGACAGAGTCTCTCTCTGTCGCTCAGGCTGGAGTGCAGTGGCGCGATCTCGGCTCACTGCAACCTCCGCCTCCCGGGTTCTCGCCATTCTCCTGCCTCAGCCTCCTGAGTAGCTGGGACTACAGGCTCCTGCCACCACGCCTGGCTAATTTTTTTTGTAGTTTTAGTAGAGATGGGGTTTCACCATGTTAGCCAGGATAGTCTTGATCTCCTGACCTTGTGATCCGCCCGTCTCGGCCTCCCAAAGTGCTGGGATTACAGGCGTGAGCTGTGGTAATAATTAATTTTTCTATCTGATAAAATATCTTATATAAGACATCTTTAAAAATAAGGCACACAGAAGTTTAATGTTTGTACTATTAAAATATTTTAGGAACAGAGGATTAAAATATGTGTATTTTGCAATTTTATTGTATAAGTGTGACTGTGTGAATTGAACTCAGTAGGAAAGGAAACATCTTTTTGTTCAACATAAAACGTACAAATTCATTCTATATGTTCAGTTATTATTTACGCATTTTTATAAAATGTATTCCTTGTTGATGATTTTACTAATTATATGTTGAAATATGTGAAGCCACGTTTGTTATACACAGAAATAGTAATAGTAGATTTGTTGTTATGTTTCCAGAAATGGTATATTTTGGTATAATTATTTTCATAATTTTTCTCATAGAGACTATGAAAGAGGACTTGATGTATGCTTTGAATAAATATAATTTAGAAATTGTCCTTCATACAAAGACAGAAACAATTTTGCATGTTGACTGTCTCTTTATTGAGATATTTCTCTTCTTCTCTTAGCCCTAATATACATTCAACTGTCCTTCAAGCTGCAATTTTTATTTTACTAATCAGTTGTCTTCCCTTTTAAAGTTAAGTAGATTCAGATTGTTACTTCAACTGAAGGAAATATGCTTCAGATGAAGTCCAAACTATGTGCTATTCTCAGCCTCTCAATTTCCTTCTTCAGAATAATTTTTTATAGATAAAAAGTATAGATGGGCCAGGCATGGTGGCTCACGCCTGTAATTAGCACTTTGGGAGGCCGAGGCGGGTGGATGACTTGAGGTCATGAGTTCAACACCAGCCTGGCCAACATGGTGAAACCCCGTCTTTACTAAAAATACAAAAATTAGCCGTGCATGGTGGTGCATGCCTGTTAGTCCCAGATACTTGGGAAGCTGAGGTGGTAGAATCACTCAAACCTGGGAGGTGGAGGTTGCAGTGAGCAGAGATTGCACCACTGCCCTCCAGCCTGGGTGACAGAGCAAGACTCTGTCTCAAAAAAATTTTTAAAATAAAAAATTTTTTAAAAGTATAGAACTACAGGATATTAATGCTGTAAGGTCTTTTAGGGTTTAGTGTGAGCTAGAACTCTCATTTTATGGATAAGAGACCTGAGATCCTTATCGCTTAAGTGACCTAAGATTATATGTCCAGTAGGTAACTGAATTATAATCCAACTTGTCTTGTTCGCTAAAACCAGGACTCTTCTACTATAGCTCATTCCCTCTATTTTGCTACTATTTATTATTTTAAGCAATACAAATCATAGACTTCTATGATACTTCATAAGTATACCTGTATCTTTCGCAGAAAATCTTGTAAGAGCCAGAACAGGTGGCTATATGTGAGCAGTTTCAGGGAGCACTGGGGCTGGCCTGGTGGCCCCAGGCCAGGCTGTCAATGCCAAGACTTGAATTTGTCGTACCTCCCATTCCCCCTTGATCACTTATGTGCATGTCCAACCCAGTTCAGAGGGTCCTTTGAGGGAGTGAGATATTGACACACAGACCCCACTCACATTAAGGAATTGGAAAACTTGCATATCTTGGCAAGCTCATAAACTGCTCTGAGAATTTTAACTTACTTCTATAACATTTTTTGAAGCCAATTTAGCAATACCAAGAGACTTAAAAGTGCTTTATCATTGATATAGCAATTCTACTTCGAAGAATTTATTTTAAGGAAATAATCTCTAAGGAAATAGAAAAGTATATCCAAGTATACCCTCAAGCCAAGAAATCAGTAAATGGTTATAAACAATCATTCATCTGATTCATTTAATAAGTTCAGTTTCCAAGTTTGTGGGATAGCCACGAAAGTATGTTGTTATCCTGTGAGCAGTATGTTGTTATCCTGTTAAGACATGAAAAATGTAGTCCTGTAAAAAATGCATTTTATGTAATGATTAACATTAAAAGGATTATAAAAGAACTAATAAAATTATATGTAAATTTCACTATAGTGGAATAAAGAAAAATACGGATGAATGAAAACTAAAGTGTCCTCAAACCAAACAAATTTCAGTAATGCAAAAATCACATGAATTTCTTGTCAAATACACTAACCTAATTAAGGTAAATGAGGCTGAAATTTTTATATATTCAGGAAATGGAACTCATTTGAATTCCTAATGCTATAAAAATTAAAAATGAATAGAAAAATAATATTGGAAATAATAGAAAATCGAAGACATAATCACTTTTTTTTTTTTTTTTTTTTGAGGCGGAGTCTTGCTCTGTCCCCTGGACTGGAGTGCAGTGGCTGGATCTCAGCTCACTGCAAGCTCCACCTCCCGGGTTTACGCCATTCTCCTGCCTCAGCCTCCCGAGTAGCTGAGACTACAGGCGCCCGCCACCTCGCCCAGCTAGTTTTTTTGTATTTTTAGTAGAGACGGGGTTTCACCGTGTTAGCCAGGATGGTCTCGATCTCCTGACCTCGTGATCCGCCCGTCTCGGCCTCCCAAAGTGCTGGGATTACAGGCTTGAGCCACCGCGCCCGGCCGACATAATCACTTTTACACCAATGCATGCTGAAGGCAATCAACCTGAAGCAGTCAGCTCTCTCAAGAGCTCATGCCTTAGGTTTAGGACCTAAACTTTGAGTCTTCCTTTTTAATTCTCACTGTGCAATGAAATATTCTAGTTTTGTGACGTTCTGTACCTTTTTAGATTGTCCTCATGAAAACATTAGAAATTTAAATTATCTATGGAAATTACAAATTGGCGTAGATTATAGTATAAAATATTGTGGTATTAGTGCATTACTTTTTAAAATCTGGGTTTAGTTTGGTCAGATATTTTTAAAGTGGATGTAAATCTCTGATCACTTGGCATTTTTAAAATTCTAGATTCTACATATCTTAGCAACCTACAGTGAAATTCTAACTCATTTCAACTTTAAGTAAACCCAATCCTACTTTTTAGCAGCTGTCAGCTGATTTGGGTTTTAAAAACAAAGATACTTAGCTTTAAAATTTTAGTAAAGTACCCAAATTCCCATACTGTATGAAATCATCTATTTTATTTTGTTCTTATTTAAATTGGTCTATTCGTTTAAAACATTCATGCAAGTTTCATTTTTGAAGCTACATAAACTATAAATCTAAAAATGGAATAGGGCTATAGTAACTTTACTTCCATTAAACCCTTAACATCTTTTTGTTATATCTTATCTGGCAATACTGTGTGTGTGCTATTAGTTCTGCCATCTCCTCCATTGGGGCTTTTTCTATTACAAAACATAAAATTTACCATAACTACTTTTAGTGTACAGTACAATGTTAACTATATGCAGTTGTGTAACAGATCTCTAGAAACTTTTCATCTTGCAAAATTAAGACTATACACATTAAAGCACAACTCCCCTTTTCCCACTCCCTCTGACCCTTAGCAACAGCCATTCTATTTTCTGATTCTTAGTTTGACTACTTCAATACCTTATCTAAGTGAATCATGCAGTATTCATCTTTTTGTGATTGATATATTTCAATTAGCATAATATCATTTGGGTTCATCTGTCTTGTAGCATATGATAAGATTTTTTTCTTTTTATACGGCTGAAGAATATTTCATTGTTTATGTATATACCACATTTTCTTCATCCATTCTTCCATTGATGGACAATCAGCTTGCTTCCACCTCTTGGCAATTGTTAATTATACATCATGAACATGGGTGTTCAAATATCTCTTTGAGATCTTTCTTTCAATTCTTTTGGATATATACTCAGAAGAGAGATCATTGGATTATTTTTTATTTGTTTTTTCAGAAACTGCCTACCATATTCCAAAGCAGCTGCACCATTTCACGTTCCCACCAACATTGCATCAGGGTTCCATTTTCCCACATCCTTGTCAACATTTGTTATGTTGTTTTGGTTTTTGGTTTTTTTTGTTTTGCTTTGTTTTGTTGTGTTGTGTTGTATTGTGTTGTGTTGTGTTTTTGAGACAGAGTCTCACTCTGTTGCACAGGCTGGAGTGCAGTGGTGCAGATCTCAGCTCACTGCAACCTCTGCCTCTCCGGTTCAAGCGATTCTCCTACCTTAGCCTCCCAAGTAGCTGAGATTACAGATGTGTGCTACCACGCCTGGCTAATTTTTGTATTTTTAATAGAGATGAGGTTTCCCCTGGTTGGTTTAAACTCCTGACCTCATGAGATTGCCAACCTTGGCCTCTCAAAGTGCTGAGACAGATATGAACCACCCCGCCCAGCCTGTCTTTTGTTTTTTAATAATGATTATCCTGGTGGGTGTGAGGTGATAACCCGTTGTAGTTTCGATTTGCATTTCTCTTACAATTAGTGACGTAGAGCATCTTTTTATATCCTTGTTGTCCATTTGCGTACCTTCTTTAGAAAAATATCTATTCAAGTCTTTTGCCCATTTTTTAATTTGATGATTTTGTTGGGGTTTTTGTTGTCAAGTTTTGGAATTACTTATATATTCAGGATGTTAACCTCTTACCAGATACATAGTTTGCAAATATTTTCTCCCTTTTCATAGGTTGCCTTTTCATTCTACTCATTGTTTTCTTTCCTGCACAAAAGTTACTTTGTTTTGTTTTTTAAACAAAAACTTGATGAAGTCCTATTTGCTTATTTTAGCTTTTCTTCCCTGTACTTTTGGTGTCATCTCCAAGTTCAATTATTTGAATGTGTTTCTCTGTGTTTTCTTTTAAAAGTTTTATAGTTTCTAGTCTTATGTTTACGTCTTAATCCATTTTATGCTAAGTTTTTTATATGATGTAAGCACATGGATATCCAGTTTTTCCAACACTATTTGTTAAAGAGATTATCCTTTTCCCATTCTGTAGCCTTAGCACCCTTGTCGAGTGTCATTTGACCATATACAAGAGGATTTATTTCTGGGCACTCTATTCTGTTCTGTTGGTCTATATGTCTGTCTTGACACCAGTACCATACTTTTAAAAAAATCATTGCTGTGACTTTGTAATATAGCTTGAAAATAGAGAATATTTTGTTTTTCTTTCTTAAGACTGCTCCAGCTGTCAAAAATTCTTTGAGATTTTATATGAATTTTGTATTTTTTTTCCGTTTCTGCAAAAATACCATTTGGATAGATCGCTTTGGGTAATATGGACATTTTAGCAATATTAAGTCATCTAATTCATGGACACAGGATTTTCTTCCATTTATCTGTCTCTCCCTTCAATTTTTTCAGAAATATTTTATAGTTTTCAATGTATAACTCTTTTTCCTCCTTCAGTTTACTCATATTTTATTTATTTTGATGCTTTCTAAATGGGATCCTTTCATTAATTTCCTTTAGATTGTTCATTGATAATGTATGGAAACCCAATTGATTTGTGTGTGTGTGTGTGTGTGTGTGTGTGTGTGTGTGTTTTGCATTCTGCGACTTCACTGAATTTGTTCATTAATTATAACAAGATTTTTAATTTGTATCTGTGTGTAATCTTTAGGATTTACTACATATAAGGTCATGTCATCTATGAACAGAGGTAATTTTACTTCTTCCTTTCCCATTTGGATGCCTTTTATTGCTTTTTCTGACCTAATCGCTGTTGGTAGGACTTCTAGTACTATGTTGAATGAAATTGGCAAGAGAGGGAATTGTGTCTTATTTCTGATTTTAGGGGAAAAACTTTCAGGTCTTTCTGTTTTGTTTTGTTTGTTTGTTTTACCATAAAGTGTGATATTAGATGTGGGTTTTGAATATAAGACCTTTGCTATGTTGAGATAATTTCTTCATATTCCTGATTCATTAAGCAATTTTATCATGAAAGAGTGTTTTTGTCACATGGTTTTTTAAAATCAATTGAGCCGAGGCAGGCGGATCACGAGGTCAGGAGATCGAGACCATCCTGGCTAACACGGTGAAACCCTGTCTCTACTACAAATACAACAAATTAGCTGGGCGTGGTGGCAGGCACCTGTAGTCCCAGCTACTCAACAGGCTGAGGCAGGAGAATGGCGTGAACCCGGGAGGCGGAGGCTGCAGTGAGCCAAGATTGCGCCACTGCACTCCAGCCTGGGCGACAGAGTGAGACTCCGTCTCAAAAAAAAAAATAATAAGATAAGATAAGATAAGATAAAAACCAGTTGAGATGGTCATGTGGTTTTTTACCTTGATCCTGTAAATGTGATGTATTACACCGATTGATTCTCATTTGTGGAAACATCTTTGCATTTCAGAAATAAGTCTCTATTGGTCATGATATATAAACTTTTTAACATGCTGCTGAATTTGGTTTGCTAGCATTTTGTTGAGGATTTTTGTGTCAATATTTATTAAGGATATTTGTCTGTAGTTTTCTTTTTTTAAAAATAGTATCTTTGTCTGATTTCAGTATCCAGGTAATACTGGCCTCTTATAATGAATGGATTTGGAAGTACTCTCTGCTTTAATATTTTGGAAGACTTTGAGAATGAGTTGTATTTATTCTTCTTTAAACATATCATAGAATTCTCTAGTGAAGATTTCTGGTCCCCTAGGCTTTTGTTTATTGAGAGGTTTTTGATTATTGATCCAATGTCTTTACTAGTTATGAGTCTATTCAGAAATAAAATTTCTGCATGATTTAGTCTTGATGTGTTATGTTTTTCTTAGAATTTGTCTATTTCTTTTAGCCTATCTTGTATGTTGGCATAGAATTAATTGCTCATAGCTGTCTCTTATGATACTATTTACTTCAGTGCTATAAGTTGTGATGTCTCCTTTTTATCTGGTTTTTGTTATTTGTGTCTTCTCTCTTTCTTTTTACTTACTCTTTTTAAAAAGGGTTTGTCAATTTTGTATATTTTTTCTCCAAAAGTCAACTCTTAGTTTTGTTGATTTTTACATGGGTTTGTTATTTTCTATTCTGTATATTTCAGCTCAATCTGTATTATTTTCTTTCTTCACTAAGTTTAGGTTTAGTTTATGCCTATTTTTCAAGTTCTCTGAAGTATAAAGTCAGGTTTTGATTTGAGATATTTCTTTTTTTTTAATGTAGGTGTTTACTGCTATAAACTTCCCTCTTAGTACTTTTATGCTGCCTCACGTATGTTATGTGGTATGTTATATTTTCATGTTCACTTGTCTCAAGATATTTTCTAATATTTCTTGTGATTTCTTCTTTGATCCACTGGTTGTTCAAGAGTGTGCTGTTTGATTTCTACGTATTTCTGAATTTTTCAGTGTTTCTCTTGGTGTTGAGTTCTAGTTTTGTTCCATTATAGTCAGAAAAGATACTTGGTAAGATTTCACTCTTCTTTAATTTGTTAAGGTTTGTTTTGTGGCTTAACATGTTGTGTATACTGGAAAGTTTTCTGTCTGCCCTTGAGAAGAATGTGTATTCTGCTGTTGTTGTATGGAGTGTTGTATGGAGTTCTGCATGTGCTTGTTAGGTCCAATTCATCTATAATGTTATTCGTATCACCTGTTTTCTTATTAATTTTCTGTCTAGGTCATCTATCTAGTTAATCTGTCTAGTTATTAAAATGGGGTATTAAAATATCCTATTATATTGTTACTATTTATTTCTTTCTTTAATTATTTCAATGTTTGCTTCATATGTTTGGGTGCTATGACATTAGGTGCACATATATTTATAATTGTTATATCTCCCAAATGAACCAACCTTTTTATCATTACATTGTATCCTTTTTGACTTAAAGTCTATTTTGTTTGATATAAGTGTAGCCAAACTCATTCTTTTTTGATTATCTTTTACATGGGATGTTTTTTCCATACTTTTACTTTCAGTCTATGGATGCCCTTATATACAAAATGAGTCTATTGTAGACAACTGAATATTATTTTTAATCACTTTTTATACTCACTTTCAGATATGGTTCATGTGCCTTAAACATCTTAAGACTCTGCAGAAAAATGTGACGATTAAGTTAGGTTGCCTCTGAATGATTAACTCTATACATTTTAAATTGTTTTATATATCAACTAGCACAAATCTCAAGAACAGAAAATAATTTTGTTATTTTAGTCATGAAATCCATTTGGCTGTCAGATCTGCTTTTCTAGCAGTGAATTCAAACGTGCAGCCAGCCAGGGAGCATTAGCAGATCACAAAGCCTGACATGGCACATCAGCGGCCAGCTATTCACTTGTGCAAATTAGAATAAATTGATGGAATAAATTAAAGACAATTTTGTACACTATACACTTTTTAAAAAGGAAGCCATTGCATAATGTAAATTTGCTTATTTATTTCCCCTCTATTAGGCATTTAATACCATGATACTGGCATTTTAAATCAACTTGTTAAAATTTGGTATTTTTGTTTAGTATTTGCTTATTAAACAAAACACTGAAACATGTTTTGAGTATTAAAATGTTCCAAAGAATAATACAAATGAGGACATATAAATGATAGATAAAAATCTTGCTCTCATCGAGCTTATTATCATGTGGAAGAAGACATGCGTAGTATCGATGAAAGCTTTGGTAGAGGTAGGTGCACATTACTGTATTGGGGCACAAGGTGGCAGGGACTCGCATGAATGATATTAGCACACTGATATGCATGAATACATTGACATATACCTCTTCTCAAATATATTATAAATATATTAAAACATACACACATTTACTCTCTCTCTCTCTCTTTCTTTGTCCCTCTCTCTCTCTCTCTCCGTCTCTCCTTCTCTTTCAGCAAAAGCCGTAGGGTTGATTCTGCCCTCTAGGGAACTTCTCCACCAGGCCAGTTGAGCAGCTGATGAACCTAACACAGTGTAATATACCCTGCAGAAGTCAACTCATTGTAGCTACTTTGCTTCTTACAGACCAGCCATTCAGGGCTAAAGTCTCCACATTCCCAAACACACAGGGAGCTTCATAAATATCTTAACAAAATTGCAATCTTCTTTATAGAATACCCACATCTGTGTTTTCTAGTAATGTATCCACTTATGGAACTTAAACATAATAGAGATACCATATGTTCTAATGTAATAACTATCTAATAATAATTAAAAATAGCAGTCATTGAGTTTTATTAAAAGCTGGTAACTAGGATTATAAACGGAATCAGAACAAAGAGACAAATGGAATTTTAGTGAAGTATCAATATTTTTGTTTTACAAAACCAAGCCAGAACTTAAACACATTCAGGCTGATCCAAAAAAGGAACTTACATCTGTTTGTTCAGGACTGATTGTTCTCTAGGAGAAATGTTCATAATTTCTCTGGTAATGACAGGTGGGTATTTCCCCTGACTCTAAGCTGTATGCACCATTCTCTAGGAGACCTGTCAGCTGTGCTAATATGATCAACCACCCAGGATCACCTCTCAACTTTGTCAATTTTCTCTATTCTCACTTGGTTCCCTGATCACTTTTACTCACAGAGAAACAGGGAAGAATAATTTGGCAAAAGAAGCTCAGCATTTAGAGCTGAGTTTTCTGTCCTTTAAAATGTACTATACCTTCAATTGACTCATTTAGCATTTAATGAAAAAAAGGACAGTTAACCAGTTCTCTCTGTCTGCAACAATCTTCCTCTTAACAAAAACAAAATAGATTTATGCTTTGTTGTTTTTTACTCTTTACTCTTAGGCTCTCTCTCTGAGCTTCCTGACTATTTAGAAAAGTGTTATTTGACATTACTGCATACATGAGAAATGCACTTAAAAATGTTAACCCATGTGAAATAGGTATATAGTTCCTCTGCTAGTAAATATAGTAAATTCTCCCAACCACGGAATAACTCCGCATTTTTTTTCTGATGGAATCTTGTGCCAAAAACCATCTCATTAGAGAAAAACAAATCTCAAAAAAAGCAAGGTTCGGCATGGTTCCACCATATCAGAACTATATGACTTAAATGGTATAACCACTTTAGAAAACAATATGGCAATAACATAAAACTAAGTATGCCTTTACAGCATGATCAAGGAATTCCACTCCAAGATATTCACCTTAGACATATGAAAATACATATCCATACATAAAATATGTATGGTATTTATGTGTAATTGCCAAATATCATTAGCTATTATTTCTAAAGGCTAAAAACCAGAAATAACCTAAAGGTTTTAACCTAATTGATAAATACATCAGTAATTTTTTTGTGTGTGTTTGTACTATAGAATTTGTATTTGTACCATAGAATATTACTCAATTGTAGAAAGAAACAAAATAGATGAATCTCAAAAGCTTTATGCTAAATGAATTAAGTTAAAATGAGAAGTCTATGTACTGTATGCTTCTATTAAAGTGAAATCTTAGAAAAGGCAGAATTATAACAACAGCATGTCCATGGTTGCCTGGGAGCATGGAAGGGTAGGGGATTAAATAAAAAGGGACTTGAGGAAATTATTTAGGGTGAGGGATTGTTTGTCTATGTTAACTGTGTTAGTGCTTACATGGTAGTATACAATTATCCAAAGAATTAAACTATATATTTAAATTGGTGAGTTTTATCTGTAAATACTACCTTAAAAAACAAAAAAGAGGGAAAAAAATTAAATGATTTTGTCATTGATACCTAATGTGAATTCCCCAGAATAGTACATGCCCAATGGAAGAGCAGGTGGTTTATTATTTCAAAATTCCAAACAGGGATATATTCACACATATACACACAGTCATCTTTAAATATCTAAATACTACATGATCTGCAGCATTTTACGTATTTTACATACTTTGTGTGAAAACTTACATATACAAGAAAAAGTTGGTTCAGTTTTATGTTTATATTGATGGATAATTTCTTGTAAACTATAGCTTTGATTTTATTAAAATAACTTAAACTTCTCTGTAAATGAAATATCTTGGTAAGATATTTCAGGGAAAATGTGTTTCTTAGATTGAGAATATTGAGATCAAGTAGTGGCCTATCAATCTCTATTGTTGAAATAAATTATGGTCAATAATTAGCAAGAGCATTTATTTCTATTTAAACTCTATTTGCTCTAATGTTACTCCACATTCCAATTATTTATTGTAATGGGTTTTGGAATAATCAAAGAAACACCAAGATAGCACATTGCAATAAGAGTATTTGATCTCCGAGAGAACAAAAGTCTTGATATAAATGAATTATATTCATTTAAGTATTGTCTGAAGATTTGAATTCACAATCCATAACTCTTGTAGGTGAATCAGATTTAAGTAATCAAAAGCTTGTTAGTGCTGTTGCTTTTTCATATTTTCTGCATCTAAAATGGTAAAACGGCCTTTTCTCCCTAAGTTTTCTGTTCCACATAAGGTTTCTTTACAGCAATAAAATGTGTCTTTCCATGAATGATACTACAATTTATGTTTGTGCTTTGGATGCATTTATTTGAAACCATCCCAAAATGTATTGAGTAGTAGCAATTTATACTTTTCATCAATAATTTCTCCTTTTAATTATAATTACTCTGTTTCAGAAATTATACTGTCGTTAATTCCAAAATCATCGTGGTCACAATAAGGCCTGAACCCAAAACAACCGATTCGTTTCTGGAGATAGAACTAGCTCATTTGGCTAACGTAAGTATCATCCACTGAGCATTGACTTGCTTATAGAATTACCTTTTTAACAGTCATTCTTTGACTGATAGCACCAGAATACATTCTAGACTTTTATAGTTGCAAATGAATTAACTTGTTATGAGTATATGTATTATAAAGAAACAGAATGATTATTCTATGCTTTTTTCATGATAAAATTCTCTTCAATTTGTCCAAATAATAGTTAATAAATCATTTATCAGTGTACACATCTTTACCAAGCTTTGTGCTAGGCACTGGAGAAGGTGAGGTGAGTAAGAGCCTATTAACTGTGGGGGTGCTTACATGCTAGTATACAACTATCCAAAGCATTAAACTATATACTTAAAATTGGTGAGTTTTATCTGTAAATAAAACTCGATCTCACTATGTGGTAGGAAAGAAAAAATTTAAGTTGCATGCTGAAGTAAAAGTTATAAACAGTGCAAAGGGGAACGATTAATTCAGAGGAAGGGGGTGCTGGGTGGGGTGGGTGGCATGTAGAAATACTAAGTCAAGGCCAGGTGCGGTGGCTCACGCCTGTAATCCCAGCACTTTGGGAGACCAAGACGGGTGGATCACAAGGTCAGGAGATCGAGACCATCCTGGCTAACACAGTGAAACCCTGTCTCTACTAAAAATACAAAAATTAGCCGGGCGTGGTGGCAGGTACCTGTAGTCCCAGCTACACGGGAGGCTGAGGCAGGAGAATGGCATGAACCCAGGAGGCAGAGCTTGCAATGAGTGGAGATCAGGCCACTGCACTCCAGCCTGGGTGACAGAGTGAAACTCCGTCTCAAAAAAAAAGAAAGAGAGAGAGAGAGAGGGAGGGAGGGAGGGAGGGAGGGAGGGAGGGAGAGAGAGAGAGAGAGAGAGAGAGAGAGAGAGAGAGAGAAAAGAAAGAAAGAAAGAAAGAAAGAAAGAAAGAAAGAAAGAAAGAAAGAAAGAAAGAAAGAGAGA